>NW_018164824.1:309996-322450 GCF_001263595.1 Phalaenopsis equestris | reverse complement strand
TAAACGGACCCTTAATTTTTGATGCTTAAAATTAAATATAAATAAAAAGAGCATTGAGGTATATACCACACACTTTTTATATATACACACACTAATACCTTTATTTTTTTATATTTACAAGAATCATATTCAAATTTATTTTATTATAATTCATGTTTATGCCAATCAATTCAATTGATTTAAATTTTTATATATGTATGTCATAATAGCTATACATGAAAATGTGCATTTTTTTTTCAAAAGTTAAAATAAAAATAAAGTGTCAAAATAGCTCCCGATTATTTACACTGGAATATTTTAATCACATAATTTATAGAAGTGTCAAAATAGTCTATAAAATTGAGTTCTAATAGTCTTTTAACGAAACTATTTTATCACAAATATAAATAGTCAATTGACTATTTTAATACTTTAATAAATTCTAGCAGTAAAACAATCCAATATAAATGATTAGAGATAATTTAAACGGACCAGAACCCTAATCCACGAGCGTCGGTTCGCTGCAAAAGCCCACCCGGAGTTTCATCCCGCAAGATAAACCCAGGGAATGTCTTTCCTAATACAAAACCCTCGCCTCATCCTCCCTGCTCATCGCCTCCCTCTTTCCTTATCACCGTTGAGAAACCCACGCCAACTACTACATGGCGCGACCATCCCCTCAGCCACCCTCTCCTCTCCTCACAGCAATCTCAGCTCCTCAGAGATCCTCTCTATCCGAGATTCTCTCCTCTCCGGACGGAGAACGGCCTCTGAAATCGCTGGAGAATACCTAGAGCGCCTCCATAAGGTGGAGCCGAAAATTCGGAGCTTTCTTTATGTGTCAGAGTCTGCAATGAAAGAGGCGGAAGCGGTGGACCGAATGGTCGCAGCTGGGAGGCAGCTGTCCCCGCTGGCTGGTGTTCTCATTGGTGTGAAAGATAACATCTGCACCTTTGATATGCCTTCTACGGGCGGATCGAAGATTCTGAAGGGTTATAGGCCAGCGTTCGATGCCACTGCGGTGAGGAGGCTTAGGGAGGCGGGAGCCATTGTCGTGGGGAAAACGAATTTGGATGAGTTTGGAATGGGGAGCAGCACTGAGTGTTCTGGATTTCAGGTTTTCAATCTCAATACTTCTGTTTTCTATGCTTATTAGATTTTTATGATAAATGTTTAAAACCAAACATATTATTGAATGCTCATTCACCAAACTGAAAAATTCTACTCATACCAATGCAATGGGGTTTTCACTTGGCAACCACCCAAAACATTGAATGTAACACTTTAGTCATCCAAAACATTGAATATAACATTTTAAGCATCTTTTTTTCATTACAACCATCCTCCTTTACGAAATAGTGAACTGTCTTGAGTGAAAGTTTTGGGTGGTTAAAATATTGTTTTTAAAGTTTTGAGTTGTTAAGATGTTATATTTAAAATTCCCCCCTTGTTTTCTAGTACACCATTTATAAACTTGCAGTGCACTTAAAAGAATCTCACATCCAACGGGTGTCAAGATTGAAAGTGTAAAAAAAAAAAAAAAATTTATGGAGTCAAAGCTAATCTTTTTATTGTTTTAAGGACTATCTATTTACAAGTTTCTTTCATATGGTAGTATGGCTCATAGTATTGTTTGGTTCATGGAATAAAGCCAAAAAACACAAATTTTTCAGATGAGGCGGTGACAAATAGGGTGGCGAAAAAATGGCATAATTAGGCTAGAATTGGAAAAATTAAAATTCAAATAAGGAGATGGCTACAATACTGAGTTGATTAGTTAAATAATAGGCAAATATTTATCGAACAAATGAGGAAGAGAAAACTAAAAATTATAAAGTACTTTTGCTAATAAAACATAGGATGAATTTCATATGCATACCACTCAGTTCTTACTTATTTACATATCTAACACCTAACATCAATTCTTACATATTAGCCACTCTACCTATGCATGAAAAAGTGCATACTGATATTTACTATTTTTTATGAGTAAAGATTTGGGTGGCATGAGCCTAAAAATCATAGTATAGGTGTTCGATATGTAAATACATAAGAATTGGGTGGCATGCATGTAAGTGCCCCTGAAACAAAACCTATGGAACACTATGACGAGGAACAAGAGCCCTTGTGAAATAGTCTAAAGTGAATTTCTATCCGTATAAATGAGAAAATATAAATAGTTGAATTCAAATTTACCCGAGTAAAGAAGAGGATTGGTATAATGATGGAATTAAATATGAAACACAAAAAACTTGAATTTATGGCAATTAAACCTAACCTGATCCATCCATGCTATGAGCCAATCCAAATAATTTAGTAAAACTAATGGATGAATCTTGTCATTTCTAAAAAATGTTGTGACCAGATGTAGAAACACAAATCTCAATCAATAACAAGTACATCGAGACTAATTTTTACTCCAATGATGACATTGCTTGTTTTAATGTTCACCTTTAGTCTATTGCTTCCTTAGAGTAATCGATTGATATCTTCACTAAATTTTATCCGCAATGATGATTAAAAGAATACAACTCAAATTGGCATGTTTTATTCCATGTTTAGTTTTTGGGTGAGTGATGCCATATATGTACAAAATCAAATATAGATAGGAATTGTCATTATTCATTGTCAAGATATACTTTTTTATTCTATTTTCTTTTATTGTTCTCTTATTTTACTTATATTATAGGTTTCTTTGTGATTATATAGAGAATCAATTAAGTAGGGATCAAGTTCTCTCCAATTATAAATTTCTCTAACACAATTCAATCAACGTTTATAAAAAAATGATGCTTTTTCTTTATTCATCTTTTTTTTTTGCTGTATTTTAAATTCTTTGGTGAAATTGTAGGATGTTGGAGGACAAATAAAAAAAAGTACCGTCATGATAATTTATGTAACCCATATTTTCTATCAAATTGTTTAATGATTCTTGGACACCTTGTTTGTTAGAATCATAGTGTTTAGCTCTAAACATGGTGTTCGAACAAACACTCAATAAAAACAAAATGCAACTACTGCTATTATGCGAGGGGGTTCCAAAACAAGAAATTTCACCCATGAATGAATGGAGTAATTGCGGAACATGAAATATTGGCAATTTTTTCGGGGGTTGTTTGTAGCACAATTTAATAGGATTTTTCATCGACTTTACTAAATCCAATCAAACGCTAAAATGCAGGAATTCCGTGGATTTAGGAATGTTTGAATTTAGGGTCCCAAATTTTGTCTTTGTTTCGACTTAAATCCATATTTACTAAATCTATGGATATGGTGGATTTCAAGGATTTACCAAATTTTACTAACGTTAAATCCTACTTGCAGCCAAACACCCCCTCAATATCAAGAGCAATATTAGAAATTTGTTAAAGGTGTCTTGTTGTTTGCTTATCCTTGAATTTCTTGACCACTATGTTTTCAATTTCTAGAGCATTTTTTATATGGAAGGCTTACATACATACCACTCAATTATCATGTATTTACCTATCTAACTCCTAAACTTTAATTTTTACATACATACCACCTTACCTATGTATGAAAAGTTGTATTTCACTTTTTAGAAGTTAAAATGGTTGTATTTTGGTTGTATTTAGAAGTTAAAATGGTTGTATTTTCTATGTGATATAAAAGATTTGGGTAGTTTAAAAGCAAAGTTTAGGTGTTAGATATGTAATACTTAGGAATTGGGTGGTGTGTATGTAAATGCCGCTCTTTACATTTTTGAGAAATTTTGAACATAATGCAATCCTATTAATGTGATGTATATATAGGTCACTGCAAATCCTTGGGATCTGTCACGTGTTCCCGGAGGGTCATCAGGGGGATCAGCTGCCGCTGTTTCCGCCAGGCAGTGTGTCGTATCTTTGGGAAGTGACACTGGCGGTAGTGTTAGGCAGCCGGCATCCTTCTGTGGCGTTGTTGGAATGAAACCAACCTATAGTCGAGTTTCTCGGTTTGGGCTCATGGCTTATGCATCATCATTGGACGTCATTGGCTGTTTTGGTTCTTCTGTTGCTGATGTATCGATTCTTCTTAATGTGATTTCTGGTCACGACAGATTGGATTCTACCAGCAGCAAGCGAGTAAGGATATAGATTTGCTTTGTTGATCTTTTTCTTGTTATTATTGGCCTGTCTCGACCATAGGTTTATGAAATATTTTGGTTTTATGTTTCTACATTACATGACAATGATAGATAATTTGAAGTTTACAAATGTAGTCCATCACCATTTTTGCTGTTCTCTACTGACATTCACGCATTAGCTACTTTGAGGTAACCAAAAGACAATGTAGAATAAAGGGGGACAATATATAGGGTTGTTATTTTTGCTTGAATTAACTTTCATCCTTTATTTTATAGCTCAAAGAATTGATTTGCATATAAATAAAGTGAAAATTGCAGTTGCACTTCTTTTCCTTTTTTTTTACATGCGGCTAACATTTGCCTTAGGTGCTTTCTTTTTTATTTTTGTTATTGTTAGGGGTACAATCAACTCGTTGCAAAATTTAATTTTTTATGACTTTGTCTGCTATTTGAGATCATTTTATTATTGGGGCATTTGCATGCATACCACATAGTTTTTTTGTATTTACATATCTAATACCTTAGCATTCATATTTACGTGAATACCACTCAAATTTTTAATACCACATAAAAGATACCACGATTACTACCTTTTTAAAAGTGAACTGGAGTTTATGAATGCGAGGTGTTATAATTGTAAATAGCAAACCTTAGTTGTTAGATATGTGAGCACATATAAGAATTACGTGGTATTTATGTAAATTTCCTTTTATTATTATAACAGAACAAGAATTGCTGACCCATATCTGTAGCTTTCCCCCTGCCTTTCAGGATGTGCCAGACTTTGCAAATGAGTTGGCCTCACTAAATAATTTTGATTCAAAACCTTTAAAGGGATTAAGGGTTGGACTGATTCGGGAAACTATTGGAGAAGGAGTTGATGCAGGAGTTTCTTCAGCAGTGCAAGCTGCCGCTTCACATCTGGAGCATTTAGGATGTGTTGTAAATGAGGTTTTGCCTCTTCAACTCTTGTTTCATCTTTTAATGTGTTAGAAGCAATCATACAATGATATTTTATTTGGGCATTAAATGCATGCCACTCAAGTCCCATGCATTTAAATATCTGTCACCTAAACTTTGCTTTTCGCATTTATACCACCCACCTTTTAAATTTTGCAATCTGAGGCGTGCCTTGAGGTTTGCCTCAGTATAATTCCAAATAAAAACTCTTCCAGACGGACGCCTCGGGCAGCTTGGGCGAGCATGTGCCTCATATTGGTTGAGGCGCAACCTAATTTCGCTGATATTTAATATCACATAAAAGGTGAAATACTCCTTTCATGCATAGGTAAGTTGGCATATTAGTAAAAAATTGAAGTTTAGGTGTTAGATTTGCAAGCACACAAGAATTGAGTAGTATGCATCTTCATATTTTATTTTATCGATCATGTATTTTAGATTATTATATGTCGTTGTGATCAATTGCAGATATCATTGCCTTCATTTTCTCTTGGCCTGCCTGCTTACTACATATTGGCTTTATCAGAGGCATCTTCTAATTTATCACGTTATGATGGTGTAAGGTGATAGTTTCCCATATCATTTTTGTAATATTCTCTGCTGAAACCAGCTTCTTTTTATTTCATGGGAACTTTACATACGGAGCACATAATTCGTATGTATTTACGTATCTCACGCCTAAACTTTCATATTTAACAACAGAGCACTTCGGTGCATTAGAGTCCTATGCATGAAAAGGTGTATTTTACTTTTTAAGAAGTGTATTTTTTATGTGACATTAAAGATTTGAGTGCTGTGTGTGTAAATATGAAAATTTAGGTGTGAGATATTGAAATACATGAGAATTATGTAAATGCCTCTTTATTCATTATGAGTAGTTGCTTGTCGTCATTATCAACATTTCATTACTATCTTGTTTATTTTCTTATCTCAGGTATGGAAACCAGGTTGGAAATGAAGAACTGAGTTCTCTTTATGGTAGCTCTAGATCAATTGGTTTTGGTGATGAGGTGCGAGAATTTCGATCTTTTAAAAAAAAAAAATACCCTTGCATGATTTGCAAGTTTAACTTTGAGGGTCTTCTATTTAATTATTTATTTAGGTCAAAATGAGAATCCTAATGGGAACATACGCACTCTCCGCGGGCTATTACGACGCATACTATAAAAAAGCGCAGCAGGTTGGATTGATTTAGTGTTGTTTGTATGAGTGTGTTGACGGAGGCACTTTTGAGGGAAATAAATATCAAAACAAATCTGATTTGCAGTCTTGCAGGTGAGAACATTGATTCAAAAGTGTTTCAAGGATGCAATGAATGACAATGACATTCTCATTTCACCTGCTGCTCCATCAGCTGCTTATAAGATAGGTATTCCTTTTGGGGAATTTACATACATACCACACAATTCTCAGATATTTACAATCTACCACGGAAACATTCATATTTACATGCATACTACTCAAATCCTTAACATCACATCAAAATACCACCATCACTACTCTTTTTAAAAGTGACATTTTTTTATGCATAAACACTGAGGTGTTAAAGTGTAAATATAAAATTTTTGGGTGCTAGATATGTAAATGCATAAAAATTGTGTTGTATGAATGTAAATTTCTCATTCCTTGTTCATGCCAATTGCACCATACAAGCTCTGCTCTTATGGAACTACTGTTTTCTTTGTTGCCAGGTGAAAAGGCCAACAATCCTCTAGCAATGTATGCTGGTGATATCATGACTGTATGTGGCTCAACTCATCAATTCAAATGGTCTTTCATTGTTGATTATAATTTAGGAAGATTTACATACTTGCACCTAATCTTCAATTTTTACATACATATCACCTTACTCATGCATAAAAAGGTGTATTTCACATTTTAAAAGTTTAAAATGATGGTATTTTTTATGTGAAATGAAAGATTTGGGCGGTATCAGTGTACAAGCGAAATTTAGATCTTAGATATGTAACTACATGGGAATAGGGCATTTATGTAAATGCCCCTATACATGAAAAGGTGTATGTCACTGTAAACTTCAATTTTTACATGTCTGTCACCTTACCTATACATGAAAAGGTGTATTTCACTTTTTAAAAGTTAAAAAATAATGATAATTTTTTATATGATATTAAAAATTTGGGTGGTATAAATGTAAAAGGTGAAATTTAGGTGTTAGATATGGGAATAGATTGGAATCGGGTGGTAATCTTTGTTCATATTCTTTGTTATGCGTTGAGATGAAGCTAATATTGATGATTCTTTGCTATCCATAGTTTCATGAAACAATTGAGATTTTTTTTTTTTCTTTTGCGAAAATTTCATTTTCTTGTAGATTAAATCTTTGATATTGCATAACTATCAATTTTTATTTCATTTTTTTTTTATTTTTTATTTGCTTTTTGGCAGGTTAATGTCAACTTGGCTGGGCTCCCGGCCCTTGTTGTGCCATGCGGGTTTGTAGAAGGTGGACCAGTTGGTCTTCCTGTCGGACTTCAGATAATTGCTTCAGCCTTTTGTGAGGTAAGTGAGATTATAATTAGATTTTTTTAATTAGGGATAATTACATACAGATCATCCGAAATATTAATATTTACAAATTAACTGCCCATGTGATTTTTGTGAACTACCGAACCGATGTATTTACACGTGCCAGATCAAACTATTGAGAATTTGATAAAAATGAAAATTTTGATTTGGGCTTTTACCATGGAGTTTTTATATTTTAGTGAGAATTTGAAAAATTGATGGAAGAGGGACGTTGTTTTGTAAATAGCAAGTTTCGGGTGATCTATACGTAATTACCCCTTTTAATTATCAATCCCTATATGAAAAATGAAACTAACTTGTTTATGTCTTAACCTGGGAATATGTGCTTTATTTTGGGATTCTCTCTTATCTACTTGATACTTCCCCCAACTTCTCACTTAAGTTACAACCTTCTTATCATTGTTGATCAGTCAATTTATAAGAGGCTGTTTGGGATCTTTTTTTTTTCTCATTATTTTATTTTATTTTTATTTTATTTCGTTATGTTTTGATTTAAATTAAAACAGATGATTTTCTTTAAACACTCAAAATATTTTTAGGTGCTTTTAAGTGTTTTTTGAAAAACGAGTTAATTTGTTTTTAAAAACAAATAATAAAAGACATTTAACTACATACCACAAAATTCTTATGTATTTATTACATATCTAACACCTAAACTTTACTTTTTATATTTATGCAGCCCGAATCTTTCATATGACATCAAAAATGAAATACATTTTTTTTTTTTTTTTTTTTTTTTTTGGTAAGGTGGCCAACATGTATAAATTTATGGGTGTTAGATATGCAAATACATAAGAATTGAGTGGCATTTATGTGAATTTTTCAAAATAAATAAAACATATTAAAATTATACTATCAAATATATTTTCAAAAATAAATGAGAAAAAAACTAAAATTTGAATAAAAGTGATGCCAAACATGCCCAAATATTTTGTGTTAAGCTACTATATGTACTTGAACATGCAATTACCTAATAATCTTACACTTTGAGCAGGATGCATTGTTGAGGGTTGGCTATATCTTTGAGCAAACGCTTCAGAACCACAGATTTGTTCCACCACTATATGGATCAAGCTAGAGCTCCTTGAAATCAATGGTGCTTATCCTTGCGCTCTTTGAAATCAATGGTTCTGTCCTTGGGTTCGATGAAGGGATTCATTTGGATGTTAATCATGTTGAGAATTAATACATTTTACTATTCTTGGCTATTATTTTCACTTTCAGTGTATACTCATCTTTGTATTATCATGTATATTTTGTTTAATGTCACAATGGCTTTCCTTGGAGACTAATTTATCAAAGAATAAATATTGATGTTGTCTTTCTTTGGATTTGGTGTTTAATAGTGTTATTTAAGTATTCAAATGGATAATATGTTGTTTTAAGGAGCTATTTGGTTTGAATGATTTTTTTGGGTGAAGTTTTTCAGATATAGTGTTCTTGGAAATATTGGCATCTTGTTCAATGGAAAAGGTATCAGTGTTGATCTCACAGGAATCCAATGGCCTAGAAAAAGGAAGTACGATAAAGGGAGTTCTTCTGAAAGGGGCTCATCATGTTAATCAAGCCAAAAGGTGAATGGTTACTATTGACAGACCCATCCATAGATTCATTAGAAGAATGTTCGGGCTATCAATATTTGACCCAGAGAAGGTGATGTTGATATGATACAGAAATTTACCAGACACGTGAGTTGGCTCGATGCAAGTGTCAGCATCACAAGTATATTTAGGTTGGACCACCCCACATTAAAGTCAAATATCTTGCAATAGACGAATCTTCTGAGGATAGCTAATCACGCAAAGTCGACTTAGCAAAGTTGATCAAGCAAAGCTAATTAAGATAAAAGATGAGTAGAGGATGATTAATTACCTGCAAATTGTTGCAAGTCTCATTCGAATAAGGAGTAGAAATGTCTTTTTATTTATTTTGATAGATCCTTTATAAAAAGGTGAAGTATTTATTGTAGAAGGGCTAGACTAATTTTCATTGTGCATTGAGCATTGTGGACCCAGTATTGAAACTACTTTTCTCTATCTCTTTACTCTTCTCACAAGCTCTATTCCTTGGGCAAGTCCCATTGAAAATTTTGGATTCAACATTCTAAAATGTGTGGTGAGCGTAAATCATGTCACAAACAAGAAGAGAAGTAACTCAATGAGAAGAACCCCACAACTTGGAGATCAACAATAATGTGAAGCATACCCAGGTGTTTGTAGCCTACTAAATCAAAGATTTGAATGTCAAATGTTGGAGATAATCAGAGGTGTGTTGACCCAAGAGAGAGATCAACAAACCCACCATTCCCGACGCCGAACGACAGCAGTGTCCCCATGGCTCACAGTATCTTGACAATGTTGGATTGGTCCTAACCAATCATTGATTTGGGTGTATCAAAGGGCCACGCCAACCACAAAACTCATTCTCCTGACGAACTTATTAGATTGACCTCCATAATGATTCAAGATTCTAGCACCATAATCTTATAAAAGATGACCAACTCCAGCTAACCATATTACTTCTTTTGAGTCGATTGTATGCCTTCTAAAAAATGAACGATGTGCTAAAGTGTCAAAGATTTTTCACCATACCGGGAGATTCAACACTCGGATGGTTCAATGGATTACCATCGAAAGTAATCAAGTTGTTCGTAGATTTTAAACCGATGTTCGGCACGTTATTTGCCGGTGCTTAAAAATCTTAAAAGAATTTGCAGGCTCTCTTACAGCTTTGCCAAGGGTTAAACAAGACTCAACGTGCCTTCATCACCCACTTTCAAAAGACGATGTTAGAGGTTTAGAATTTAGAAAATACAATCACCCATGTACACTCGAGTTGTTAGAGCTTGCCAACAACCATATGTTGACATAAAAATACAATTTTATCTCCACCTCATTAAGAACAGAACAAACCGGCTGAAACCCACGAAAGAGGATCGCCCATAGAGAAGGGAGGAAGCCAAGACACTACTCTTGCCCTCCTACCTGAGCTTGCCTTGAAGACTCACAAACACTCCTAGACAGTCGTACGTTTGAAATAACTCTTTATTGAAGACATCAAGCATGGTATCTTGAACATCGATCGAACTAATACATGGAAAAATCACCATCTACCCACAAGATCTCCATGCCTACTTATTTGGGAGTTTCAATATCCAAAATAGTAAAAGTTATTCAAAGCAATGACTACGTCAAGATGGTGATTTTGATGAAAATCAAAGCTTATCTTTGAGATTTGAAGAAGTACTACGTATACCATTGCCACCATGATAATGATGCGAAGGAGTGTATCCACCTTCGAAGCTTAAATTTAGGAGTTCGAGCACTGGAGCAACCACCCAACAACAAGGAAAAGCTTCAATTGGAGGAGTAACGAGTGAGCTGGCCCGAGCTCTTGCAATTAACATTGCAAATGTAGTTCCTGCCATCTTCGAAGGAAGGAGAGGTGATTCGACACATCAAACCAGCTTTAAGAGACTCTAATTGAGCGAGTTATGTGTATCTGCCCTATTGCCACGACCCCTCTAGCTTTTTTATTGATGAAGACTTGCTCTTAAGGGCAATTCATATAATGGCACTATCGGACCAATAATGACATTGATAATTTTTTCGGACTAAGAAAATCTTTTAATGCAAATCACAAGGATGAGCTAATCAATACTCTCTGAAACCATCGAGGTGTGTTTGCTTGGTCAGCCACTGAGATGCCTAGAGTCCCGATTAACGTTTCCTTCCAACGAATGAACGTCAACTCGACGAGTTGTTCCATAAATCAGAAGATGAGGACATATGTGGTCATGTTATCCAAGCCAATATGATAATAAGTACATAAGTTACTCGAAGCTGGCTACATTCAAGTGGTTCAATACTCGTGAAAGGCATCTAGCATGGTCATGATCCAAAAGGCAAATAAAAAATGAAAGATGACCAACCTAAACACTGAAAGATAGTTACCCCATACAAAGAATCGACACGCTTGTGGTTGTGATAGACGATCACTCAGTCAGGAGCTTCCTCGATGCTTTCTCCAACTATCACCAAATCAAGATACGCCCAACAACACGGAGATGACTTGTTTATCATGAGTGAAGGATATTGCACGAGTTAACAGTGTATGGTGGATGTAATTTTTAATAAATAAAAAGGAAAAAATATTGAAGTGTATGTGGATGATGCATTATCAAAAATTAAAACACCTGAGAAACACATATAAGATCTAAAAGAGACTTTTGAAACCTTAAGAAAATTTAGCATGAAACTCAATCCACTTAAATGCACAATCAATGCATCAACAGGAAAATTTTAAAGATATATATTATCCCCCTGTTGACCTCACTTTTGGTTGAGGTCTAGAAAACTTCTTTAGTAGCCTGGACTTTCCTATTGACTGGTCTTAGAAAATTAGAAAAGGTACCCCCACCATTAGAAATTCAAAACTCTTCTTTTTACTCAACTTGAAATTCCACATATTGATCTTAACCTCTAGCATTTAGTAAATAAGATCATTATAAGAGAATTCAAGAAGAGTCCCTATAGGATTACTTGGCTTTAGGATTGACTCTAGGTGTTGACTTGAAACTAGGGTACACCATATCTTCACAATACATTAATCCATGGTTCATTTAGAACGGATATCTATCCAATTCTATGTGAAATGCCTAACTTGGTCTTTTGCCCCTAGGCACCTCCAAACTACCTAACTACCCTTGGGACCCAAATTTGGCTAAAATTCCCAAATTTTGCCAAAATACCCAAAATTGATCAAAACCCATTTCAAACACCTTGAATACATCCAAATTTGTCAAAATTTCCAAAAATGACCAAATTACCAAGATACCCCCTCCATGACCCAAAAAATCCAAAAATTCCAAAAATTCCTAAAAAA
>NW_018164824.1:289693-303345 GCF_001263595.1 Phalaenopsis equestris | reverse complement strand
TTATCTAAGATGTAATTAACTATAGGGGTTTGCCCTTACAGGAAGCTTTTCCCGAACCCAGCATAACATAAACCCTATTTAATTCCTTATATTAAATAGGGGAACTTGTCGGCCAATACATTGGTTTCGCAGACCAAACAGATGTCATAACTTTCTTTAGTTTATTTGATCGAGCCTCATTCTCAATTCTTGCGTTCATCCTTCGGGATAGATACATGATTTGAGATAAAGTGCTCTTTCATCTAAACTATGAAAATTATGGGGTCAGTTTGACTTCATCTTTTTCAAAACTAAAATTTTTAAAACGTCCTTCCGAAGCGGGCAACGGGATTTCAATTCCGATGACCGACAGCTTCTTACGGGCAAACCCCACACCAAAAATAGTGCCGACACCCCCGAAGGAATAAAAGTCAATCCAGAAAAGGTCTAGGCATTGGTCAATATGTCATCCCTCCGAAACATTAAGAACTCTAAAAGTTACTCGGCAGAATCACAAGGCTAAACCATTTTATCTTCAAGTCGGGCAATAAATATGTTGCTTTCTTCATGAGGATATGAAGGACAAAGAATTTTTCTTAGTTGGATGAATATGAGCAGGCATTCCAGAAATTGAAGGATTCATTGATATCACCGCCACTCCTCTAGAGCTTTAAGATGAAAGAAGAACTCTTTCTATATTTGGGAGTCGAAACTGAGGTCATCAACTCAGTTTTAGTTTAAAAGGAGCAAGGGAAGTAGTTTTTATTCTACTATATTAGGCGAGTCCTTCTAGAAGCTGAGCTTAGGTATCTAATCATGAAAAAACTCTCCATTTCTCTCATTATTTCCATGTGTAGGCTCCTTTCGTACTCAATAATTCCAAACACATTAGATTAGAGCCATCACTAACCATAAAATCGGGGCATTCCTCACTAAACCAGAGCACTCTGAGAGACTCCTCAAGTGGGCGGTATGACTCAGCAAGTACAACCTCTACTACGTCCCAAGAACAGCAGTAAAATCTCAAGTTATAGTAGATTTCCTAATCAACTTCTCAGAGTTGAGCGAACCTAATAACGAGGTGATAACTGACAACTTGACCTGAGTTCTACCCATCAACAAAGCGTCCAACCATGTCATGGTGAGGATCAGTTTTGTTCTGACAAGTCTAACTTGGGATCACTTGCATCATTCATTGAAAATAAGATTCAAAGTCACCAACAACAATTTGAATATGAAGCTTTGATAGTCAAACTATAGTTTCCTTATAAGATGGTGCATGACACTTTTTGGTGAAGTCTGGCTCTCTATTGGTACTCAATCAAGTGGAGGGACGATTTGATGCTAGAGATGAAATGATGACGAGATACCTCAACAAGGGCCAAAATGGAGATTATGAAATTTGAGGACTTCAAAATTGTCTATATTTCTTGAGAAGATAATCAAAAAAGCTGACCTCCTGTCTAAGTGCACCCCTTTAGAAAAAGGGACACCCTAAAAACTCATCCACTCAACCATAGGAGAAGCTGAAACTATTGAGGTGGAAATAGAAGGGTAAAAATTTTGGGTAGATGATCCGATGATTTTTTTAATGAAAAATGAAAATAATTATATATATATATATATATATATATATTTGATTTTAAAAGGAGTATTTTAATTTTGAAAAACTGAGACCGAACAGATCTCATATATTTGATGGTTTAAATAAACAAGAATGATATTACAAGTAATACTTTATCTTGAATAAAGAGGATATCACTCGATAATAGTCTCAATTATTCAAACAAAAAAATTTATGATATTTATTTGGTCTACAAAATTTTCAACAGATTATTCTTTTATCTAATATAACAATTAGATAGGGTTTAAATTATTTGAGTTACTAATTCTTCTATAGGCACAAACGTTTATAATTAATTACATCTTAAGCAACCAAAGTGACTTAGGAAAACTCTCGATTTAGATCAGGGTTTCATATTCAAGAAATCAAAGTTTAGTTTTCATGAGTGGTCATAGGAATGTCAAGTGGGAATGGCTAAATGTAGAACAATTATTTTAGAAACCAAAGGAGGGAAAGCTATGAAATGTCATAGATTCCGATGAGAATCTCAATGACTTCTCAAACTATCCTATTATTTGACTTTACATTTTAGAAATATTATTATTTGATGTTTACTACTATCATTTTATTTTAGATCTAGGACTTACATCGTGCGACATACAATCAACACACACAACCTAATAAGATAGGAGGATTTATGTCATACCAAACAAACAATCTCAAAATCCTAACAATAGTTGGGGCTTACATCGCACGACACACAATCATGTGAAAACTTAAGAGATAGTGTGAGGATTTGTCATGCTAGATGAACAACCTCGAAGTCCTAAGGATTCATTTTGTTTAAGACTATGAAAAGTTTAGTTGAGGATCATCCTTTACTTCATGCTTTTTCTTGATCGTCGCCTAAAAGTTGTCCACCGCTCGATTGCCTTGTTATGTGAATAGAAAATAAGAGAGAGAAAATATGCCTCAAAAGACATATCCTAGGTTTTTTATTTTAGTGTCGTGATTATAGGAGGTGCATACAGGTTGATAATTATTTTTTATTATTTAACCATGGGTTATTGTGCTGACCGAGTGTCATAGGGTTTTCACCTAAACGTATGTCCTACATCCTCTATCCTAAGGCTTCATTTCACATGTCAACAGTGCAGAAAGTAAGAAAAATAAAATTGTTTTACTTTTAAATAAAGCATTCATAATCAAGTGTGACAAAAGTGAAAATAGTAGCGTGTAACTATCGTCTCTGATGTCATTTTGAAGAGTTTAAAGTTATATGTGTAAGTACACAAATATATGGGAAACTAAACAAATCTAGAGTGT
The DNA here is from genome assembly GCF_001263595.1 of Phalaenopsis equestris. Lineage (NCBI taxonomy): Eukaryota > Viridiplantae > Streptophyta > Magnoliopsida > Asparagales > Orchidaceae > Phalaenopsis > Phalaenopsis equestris. Next base: position 300,476 of record NW_018164824.1, on the reverse strand, counting down.
TGTGAGAATTAGATGTGACATATGTTAAAACACAGGTGTAAGTGTGCATGGGGTCATATATGAAAGGGCTGAACATAGGTATTCATGAGTTAGGAGTGGGTTCAGCCTCAGAACATCCATAGGCAACCATCAGCATCTGTGTGTATAAAGCCTAATATTGTGAAGAAGCTACCGACAAGACAATCATGGCAAGGCAACCCTTAGCCTAAACAAGGTGACTGACAAGTGGACATACATAAGATATCACCCAAAATTCTTAAATTATCATGCATGTAGGTAATTAATCTTTGACCAGAGTCATAAATAGTCAAAATTTAGCATCACAATAACAAATTTAGTTATATTATTATGTATTTTTATTAACTAGATGGTCCACAAGTCGATCACATTGTTGGGCTAGAGCCACCAGCAGCCTAAGAAAGTAAGGGAAACTTCTCACAAAATATCGATGAATAGTAGTGTCAATCCTACACCCTTATTGGGTCATCGGGTTAAGAGATACAATCCTATCCCGCCATCCCGAATTTAGCACCAGATGCCTTTTTCATCATCGCCGATATCACTAACACCTCCAACCTATGAGCCAACCCAATATTTCATATAAATTACCACGATTTAAATGTCTCAATTAGCAAAGAGAGTTTAGGCACAATATTTAAAGCCGAAACCCTTGAGTATTGGATTTCATTTTAGGTTATGATGCATTGGGTGATTTTTTGAAATCTAGTGTTTCATTTAATTTTTATCATTTTTTCTTTCTAGTATATATATTATCTTACACTTTAAGGCTGATTTTCTTCATAAATTCTCAAATAAGTTTAAATGTCCTCCGAAATGTGTTGATATTTACTGGGTCATTCAGAACGTAGTCCTAAACAATCCCATAATTTTTTAAGTCATTTCACATTCATTTAAACTTTCTGTGAATTATTGAGTTTATCGGTCATTTTTAAAAGTATAGAAAATAATAAAAAATATTAATTGTTTAAAATAATTTTTAAATATTTTTACTCCCTATGATTTAATTAGTCTATGAATGAGAACTTAGCTCAAATTGAAATTCTACGAAGAAAGTTGCTCAAGCAGTACTGAGAGGGGTACAATATGCACCTTGCCAATTGAGTCATCTCTTATTGACTCATCAATGTGTTTTAGGAACTCTTATCATGTTGACTAACAATTGATTTCAATGAATTAGTCTTCATAGTTCATATTCTTAATCTTTAAATAAGTGGAATGCCATTTGGGGTATTTTTGTAATTTTAAAAATATTTGGAATATACTCCTAAACTAGGTTAAAACTTGAAAATTTTAGAGTATTTAGTTTTTCATACCTTACTTAAGGACTTTCATTTTAAATCATGACAGCTTGAGTGGAAGATGGCTCATCATGGTTCTCTTAGGGATTTGAGGGTAAATTTGTAATTTATGACATGTTAATCCTTCTTCATGTGTTCACATAAATCTTTCCAACTTGTGGTAAACAACTCAAATCAGAGAATTGGATACTTCCAAAACATAATTCCTACTACTCGGTCATCCAATCATGGGTGTTCTTTTAATCCTCAACAATTCACAAATTTACAATTTACTCCTGCATATGTTTTTTAAGTAACTTGACGACCACCCTAATTGACCCTTAATGTTTCAAACATTTCAGTAAACAATCAATCATAATTGCTGCCCATTTACCCTCTGATGTGACCTATTTTTAATTAATTAAGAGACTAAAATGTAAATATAAAATTTACAAATACACCCCTATGATAGGCAACTTGCAAACTATGCCCTCATAATTTCATTTGTCACTAAATTTTGTTAGTCATTCACCCACACATAGACTAATTAATGTTTCAGAGAAATTTCTTAATTTTCTAAAGTTTATTTTATTTTCTGTAATTATTCAAATAAAAAATTATGACATTTCAATAGAAAAATTATTTAATTAGTTAAAATATGCTTCTTTTTTTTTTTTTTTTGAAAATTTTGTATAAGACGGTTCATATTAAGAAAATCATCGAAAGAAGATTTCATGTCATTTTAAATTGTATTTAATTTTTTTTTAATTTTTAATAATTTTAAATATAAAAATACATAGAAAATATATTTTTAAATTTTATATTTCATATTTGTTTTTCATAAGTGCCCCTATTCTCCCTTGACTTGACACATTTAACTTTTCATTTTATATTTATATTTTATTTTTTATAATTATTTTAACAAAAATAATGGTAAATATCATGAAAAATTAGGGTTTTTAATGTTATAGAGGCCCTCTAACTTTTGAAAAATCAAAAGATCTTCCTAATCACATGGGAAATAACCCCTAAAATTTTCATGCCATGATGATTTATAATTAATTTTAAATAATTAAAATATCATTTTGAGTATTAAATTAATTAAAAATTTAATATTTACAAAATATTTTAATTTATTTTTTATTAATTCCTGCTCAATTCACTGAATTGAGAGGTATTTTTATTTTATTTCTATGATTTTTTCTTGCTAAAATATGAATTTTTGAAGTCAGTTTACATTTTATGGATTTATTTAATCCAATAATACCCAAATTTCCTACATAAGCATGTCAGCGCCGCATCATCCTCAAACCTGTAAAAGCCCATACGACACGCTCCCATTCGTTGGCCTTTACACCTCAGCCGCTTACTCGACCCGCCTTGTAGTGTTCTGAGTCTGACAATTGCCTCATCTGACCCATTCCTCTCAGTTCGTTTCAAATGCACGAGAATGGACAACATCCATTTATCGTCTCCACGGGACTATAACCAGAGAACTATCCACACCCTAAGCTTATGATCTCGCTCAATTCTTGACCAAATTATACGGAGTTGTTCCTATACATTCATCTAGGCAAGATGAACATATCTCTACAGTTATGTGGACATGAATTGTTGAGTCTCTTCACAAAGTTTCAAAAAGGGCAAAATTAGGGATTTTGACTTTATACCTTTGTCCAAGTTGTGAGGCCTCAATTGGAATGGTTGAGAAGCTTCGTGTGGATGCAACACACCTCCTTCTATCTCCAATTTTCACTGAGGTTGAGCCTTGGTATGATTTAGACCAAGTGGTGGATAGAGTTTGGTCTGACACTGAGTTAGAGGTTGCGGGGGAAGGGGATTCTGATTGGGGAAGTGTTCTTAGGCTATGTGGAAGCTTTTAGAAGGATCAATTCAGAGTTTCGAAGCACTTTGCGTCACGATCATGAAGAGTCCTAGATTTCAGAGGCAAAATTAGGGTTATGGGGGCAGTGAGAAGGCTTAGGAATTGTGGGGATGAACTTCACAAGGCTGTGAGGACAATGTGGAGTCAATTTGGCAGAGCTTTGCCAAGTTCTTAGCACTTCTCCATTTTTGGTTGTGAGGTGGTTTGTTTATAAGCTCAGCCATAGAGCTTCTAGTGGCCAAAGATTGAGGTGGTAGGTGGTGCTTACATGGAGAGATGGTAGGGGCAAAGGTCCAATGGGGGTGAGCCACATTAGATGGGCTCAATTTTGGATTTACCCCCTTTTGGTGGTTCTCGATTTCGAGCTTGCCGTTGGTCATGGTGGCTGGCAAAGTATGGCAGGTTATTTTCTGACTGTGAGAGGTCAGTGGTGGAGAGTGATGAAGCTAATTGGGTTGGAGCAAGGGCAGATGTGTTGAATTTAAATGAAAAGGGGGAGAGTGCAATTTGGGTCAACCATGGGTCCAAACCATGGAGATCTGCTTAGATTTCAATTGGCCCCCACAACCGAGCTTGGGGGCTATTTTGGACTTTTGGTGGTCTAAGGTGTTTTCCCATGTTAGCCACCTATCTAACCAAAGCTGTGCATGCATAGCACTACCCCCAACGCATGGCAAAAATATTATGTTCGAACGTTCAGACGACTAATCACCAGTTCGTCGCCCGTCGATCCGTCGATAGAGTGTATAGCGATGTGACGGTTAGTGGTTGAATGTGCGGACGCAACATTTCTCCCTCTCACGAGGGAAATGTCTTGAGGTCAAATTCTAATTTTGTAAGCTCCATTCCCGCCTCAAATCTCAGCCGTCCATCCTAGGTCACGAAACTTCCTGAAATTTCCCAAGCGTGCTCCGCCGAAAGCACCCCCTCTCTGGTTCTTCTTTCGACATCCTTGGCGCACGCCGCCCCAGCAGCCGCTCCAGCAGCCGCCGGTAAACACCCAACTCAACTCATTCGCACATCCCCATCTCCATCTCCCGTTTTTGATTGGCACGAAACAGCGGCCGAAAACGCCCCTATTCGGTTTACTATTCGCTTGAGCTCATCTCCGAAGAATGCTGCCGATCCGAACAACCCACTGCGAAGTTATTATTTTCTTTAGAACAAATCTTTCCACTGATTATTTTTTGCTGATAAAAATGGGATAAACTGAGGGATTCAATACCCTTTTCGTTTAGGTTTGTATCACCTAAGTATTTAAGTTTGATTAATTACTGATATTATGGTAGTAATCTTGATTTCAGAAAGATGTCATCCAAAAAGCTATTCATATCGATCGGAACCCACCTCCACTTTGCCCTAGATGAAGCCGATCTTGTTGACGGCGCCCTTATTAAATTTGGTGAGGGAATTAACGATGTTAACATAACTTGCAACGGTGCTGCCCTCACCGTTGTCGACGACGAGGTCGTAGCCAACATGAAGCCAATCATCGAATTTGCGTTGCCATCTAAAACTGAAAAGTCGTCTAAAACTGAAGAGCCGGTAATTATTGATGCTGAAAAGAAGGAAGTTGAATCTGAATCATCTTTGAATCCATATGCTTTCAAAATGGGCTCCTCATCCAAGACTGCTCGACTGACTAGAACACAAAGGAGAAATAGAAATCAAAGGTTTAAGAGGATGAAAGAAAGGCTAGGCTTCAGGAATATGAGCAAGCCCTCTAACAATGAGTGGAGTTTTTGTGGAGACTTTGGGGTTTGTTGAAGTTGGACTTATCTGTCTTCTTACTTATTGGACTGCAGATAATTTCTTCAATCTGATGCAGCGTTCTCCATATTACACCCATATCAATTACCTTTACTGTTATTCCTTATTTTACCTAAGTTCTTGCTTATGTGTGATGACTACTCTAGTAATTTTAGTTATTCCTTATTTTGCCTGAGTTGTTGCCTATGTGTGAAGACTAATTTTGTTATTTTAGTTATTCCTGTGTATAAAGACATCTTTTCCCTGTAGTAGTGGTGAAATAGTAAGTTGTAATTGTGCATAGCTGTTTTTTTTTCAGATTTCTGGTTATTCACTTGATAAATCCTTTCTCTGTTTTCCCTAGTCTGGGTTTTTTTTTTGCTCTGCAGCTGCGCCAAATTGGTATCAAAGCTGAATGGCTGGTGGTGGTAAGAGAACCCATTGGCGAATACGATTGCAGTTGGGAAGGTATGCATGAGCTCAAATCCAATTTTGAATGACGATTAGATTCCCTTATCACTGAGTTTTGAAAGATCGTGTGTGAGATGATGGTGGAGCCGTGTGTTATTTGGAACACGACAATTATCCACCGGCAACAACATCAGTAAGCATGGCTACTGCACATGTTCTGAGAGATACTCTTGTGCAAGCTTGAGGCCTATGGCTTACCCGAAGGCCGTAGTTAACAGGCGGGCCTGATAACCCTGTATCCAGTGAATATAGTAACACCCAATGGTGGATACTAATACCTGATTCTGATTGCTTGGGATTACCGAACAATCAATGCATATAAAGTGGAGTTTTATCACTCAAGTGCTCACAATAACCTGATTAAAATAGATTAGTAGTTGGTGGCTAGATGCATTGGAGGCCTTAGGTATTCCATTCAAGACAAGCTAGAAATGAATGCTATTTGGTCACTTTCTCACGCCATTAACTTCACCTATAAAGTTGAAATTTAATTAGCCTAAACCCCCAAAACTAATACTTTGAGATGATGTAGTGGAGAACAATCCATTGACTTACCCAATGAGAAATTGAACACCCCTCAAGTTTAACAGCCCGCAGGCCCTTCCATTGCTGATGGGAAGGTTCTGGCTAAGCCTAATTACTCCAAAGACAGCTTATACTTGGGCACCTTCATATGTTTTTGTTGTTTACAGCAAGGCCAGCGGTCGAATGAATGTCCTAATTGGCGTCAATCGCGGTTGTGAGAAGGAGAGCAACAATTGGTTGAAAGCCCCAACCCCCTTTTGTTGCCTTCAACTAAAGATTGTGAGGATGTTGCTGGTGATGAATGTGATTTTCTTTCATATATTTTGGAAAAAATCTTATGAGCTCCCAAGTGTGTAACTACATTACAGAGACGTAGTATATTTTGCACCAGATGCAGGACTTGTTGATAATTGTTGCACCAAAAACATTATAGTAACTGTGAATGAGTTCTCTGATCTCCTTTCCTATAGGATAACAATATTGGTGTGAAATTTTTGTGATGTCATCGACATAGATGTATGTCATATAAGAGGAAGATCATGACAATTTGGTATTGGTGTTTGGTATGGAGGCCGAAGCAATGTATATTGCAGGGAATTATTAATTTATTGCCAGGTGCTGTGTTACCCAGCTTGCCTTATTACCATTAGGCTCAAAATAACAAACAATATTGCAGGAAATTATTGATGATTTTTTACACAAGGTATGCATTCATCTTAGCTTAAGTACGTCTGTGTGGTACCGACATTGCTTGTGCCGAAAAAAGACGGAGGATTGTGTGTGTATGTGGATAGCCTTCCAAATAACAAAATCACAGTGAAATACCGATTCTCTATGCCACAATTTGAAGTCCTTCTAGGCCGATTATTTGGTGCAACTATTTTCTTTAAATTAGACTTGAAATATGGATATCTTCAGTTTTGCATTTGTTCGGGAGACGAACCTTCAAAACTAAGGGAGATTTATATGAATGGTGTGTGATGCCTCTTGGGCTGTGTAATGCACCCAACACTTTTTATAAGACTTATCAACGATGTGCTCAAAGCATTTTTAGGTCAATGCTGTGTTGTTTACTACAAGGAAGTAAGGCGTTCACCTTGATCCCTAGAAAATAGATGTCATTAAATCTTGGATAATCCCTACAATTATTATAGAGACTCGAGGCTTTCACAGACTGAATAATTTTTACTGTCTGTTTATGAAGAGTTTCAGTGAAATTATGGGACCAATTACAAATGCTCTTAAACTAAAGATCTTTACTTGGGGGGCCAACCGGTGTTTTGATTCAATTAAAGAAAAACTTTGTTCAGCTCCTCTACTCTGTGTCCCAGATTTCTGCAAGCTGTTTCTAATGGAGGTTGATGCTTCTGCAATTGGAATCCAAGTTGTTCTCTCTCAAGACACTATACTTATTGAGTATTTCAACAAAAAATTATGCAATTCTCGTCAAAAGTTGTCAACTTACAGACAAGAATTGTATGCTGTGGTAAGAGCCTTAACACATTGGGAATCCTTTCTTCTTCACAAGGAATTTGCGTTATTTAGAGATCACAAGTCACTGCAATTTTTGCAAACTCAAAAGATTCTGAACTGAATGCATTTAAGATGGGTAGCATTTTTATAGAGATTTACTGTTGTGTTGAAAAGTAAGTCTGGAACATCCAATAGGGCGGTTGATGCCTTGAGTTGGAGGGCTGGCATGTTAATTTCACTTCAAACAACTACATTTGGTATGGAATCAATCAAGGAACTGTATGATGTTGATTCTGACTTTGCCGAGCCATGGAAACGCTGTAAAGCTTACCAGTCTATAGATGATTATTCAATACAACAAGGGTATTTGTTCAAAGGTAACCATTTGAACTCATCCCTTTAATTATATTCAATTATGGCTATATGGCATGGGACTAGCTTCTCATCCAGGACGAGATAAAACTATTATCTTTACAAGCACAATTTGTGAGTAGGTTTGTGGAGAAATATCACACTTGTTAGAATTTTAAAGGTTTCTCCAAAATAAGGCCTATATAGCCGTCTACCTATTCCACAATCCATTAGGAAAGATCGACGCATTGATTTTATATTGGGTTTACCTCATGCCAAGCACAAGAGTTGGTTTTATCATGGTTGTCGTGAATCTTTTTTCTAAAATGACTAATTTCACTGCATGTAAGAAGACGTTTGACGCCATTATTGTGGCTTGAATTTTCTTTTAAGGACATTATTAGGTTGAAGCTTGACCTCCTATTGAGATATCTAATTTTTAAGTTACTTTTGGCGTGAATTGTGGGAGCAATTTCAAACCAATCGTAAGTTAACCTCACCCTATCATTCGCGGACCATTGACCAAACTGAAGTTACTAATCAAACTCTTGGTAATATGATTCGGTATTTAGCAAGTAGAGCAACTCAAGAGGTGGGATGAAGTACTAAGGTAGAATTTGCTTATAATTCCATGGTAAATCGCTTAACAGGTCGAACTCCTTTCAGCCTAATTACACCCATTTCAATTACCTTTATTGCTTGTTCTTATTTTACATGATACTTGTTTATGTGTGCTGACTGGTTTATAATTTTAATTATTTCGGTGTGGAAAGACACATTTTCCTTGTGGTTGTGGTGAAATAGTAGGTTGTAAGTTGTAACCTTGCATAGCAGCTTCTTCAGAATTCTGGTTATTCACCTGATAATTCTTCTTTGTTTTCGCTCATTTGGGATTTTTCTGGTCTGACGCTGCACCATACTTTCTCAAGTTGCAAGACTTGTATGGAGAAGAAAGTAACCTACTTATGTCCAACTCTGAATTACCTGCCTTATAACATCTCATTTAAACTAGGAAGATTTACATGCATACCCCTCAATTCCTATGCATTTACATATCCAACACCTAAATTTAAATTTTTTAATACATGCCACCTCTCCTATGCATAAATTCGTGTATTTTACTTTTTAAAAGTTTAAGGTGGTGGTATTTTTGATCTGATATGAATGATATGGGTGATATAAATGTAAAAACATGAAGCTTAGTTAGCTATCTAAATAGGTAGTACATGGTTGATATGTATGCGAATGCCCCTTTAAACTATAGCCTTTTGAACAATTTTGATTGATCAATTTATGATATTTTATGGTGCATTATGTGTTTGTATGTAAAATATTTCAAGATGAGGTTTTACAAATGTTGGCATTTGGTTTGATGAAAGTTAAGTTCGAAGTAAAATCTTAGGGAATTTGAAATTCGCCCCTTAAAATGTTTTTTGATGTAATATAAAGTTGGTCGTTTTAAATACATTACAAGCGTTTTGCCACTACAGCTGGTCTACTGTCATTGCCCCAAGCTGCCTTCCCTATCTATCATCAGTTACAACCATCGTTTACAATATTTTTGGAAGATACATACCACTTAAACTCCTGTATTTTCATATCTAACAAGTAATGCCTATACTAGTTGATCCTCTTGCTGCTTGCTCAAAGGATTCCACCATTTCATTCACCCTGCGCTTCAACGACCCAGAAGATTGTTACTAGCCGTTTTCCATCCCTTGAGAAGCAGTGAAAAGATTGGCTAAATGATTATCAACATCACCAATCAGTTGATCACTCTCCCAGGTCGAGTGTTGAACCGCTGTCTTTGGGATTGAACCAAAATCAGCAGCAACATCAATCCATTAGACATTCTCACTAATCAGAAAAGTAGCATCTAAACCTACATCAAAGTATGATATTAAAAAAAGGATAAATTTATACAAAAAGAAACCAGTCAACTATACCCAGCAACCTACCCAATTTAGAGCTTGTGGTGGCCAAATCGCCGGTGAGAACATTGTCTTTCTGAACATCAGGCGAAGGTGGAGCATTTGTGATTATTGTCATTACGAGTTATTCAAGGGCACCGACCGCTTATTGGTGATAGGATCAACCCGGCAAATTTCTTTCTCAACGATTGGGACAACATTCACAATAGGAGCCGGAGATTTCTGATGATCTTTTTCTACTCTGGAGATTTTTTATGGTCGACAGGCTTTAGGGCCGGTGGAAGAAGCCACTTGATTGTTTAAATCGACAACGAGCTCCGTGCACTTCTTCTTCAAAACCACTATTTTCTTCTTCGTCTTTTCGCTCTCAGGAAGGGGAACAGGCTGACGGGGTAGCTGAAACTCTTCGAGGGTCATCCAAAGTGCATCATAGGTCAAGCAATCCAGTGCTCTTGCGGTTGGCATGATGGCATTTTAGATTCAATGCCTGAGTGAGGAGTGAAGACTCTACTGACCCCAGACTTTTTGGGCACTAAATATGAGAAAGTTATCATTGTGTTTTAAATATATTTATTATTTTAATGATTTTCTTTTCCTTAATATAGCTAACAAGAATCAAAAAAAAAAAAAAAATCAAAGAACTAATATGTACACAGTGAAATGTATCAACATGAATCTTAATGGAATCAAATGATTCAAAAGAAAGTCCCTACTATCGATTGGAACTTCATTCGGAGGACTTAAATCGAGTTTAAACGACCGACCAACAGAGGCATCTGCCTAACTGACCAGCAAACCCATCGGACATATACAATTGGTTGAGTCAGCCTACCAAAAGAATCAGATAAGACTTAGGCAACCATCATCTAGAGTCAAAGTTTAGTTATATCATGGAAAGTGCAAGATTCAACAGTCACGACTTTCCATCATATTTCTGTCCATTCAGTTATTTGTATTTGAGGGGTAGTTAGTTTAATCGCTGGAGGATTAGGTAAAAGACCTGTTATACCCTCTAACTAATAAGAGAGTAAGGGTAATAATGCTAACGATAGATTTAGGGCACCTATGATTATAAATATGGGCTATTCCAAGAAAAAAAA
>NW_018164824.1:286565-289651 GCF_001263595.1 Phalaenopsis equestris | reverse complement strand
CTCTCTCTCTCTCTCTCTCTCTCTCTCTCTCTCTCTCTCTCTCTCTCTCTCTCTCTCTCTTTTGGTTTCCAATCTAACTCTCAAGGCGTGCCTACACAAAGAAAACTTGGGGTCCAACAAAAAAACACTACCGAACCAACATAATTTTTGCGTTTGGTTTTACTAACAAATAAAAATCTCATTAAGATGACTCGATCAAATCTTAACAACACAAGTTACATGCACTTAATCACTATGACCACTCATCTTTTATAGAGACTTTTTGGGCACTAAATATGAGAAAGTTATCATTGTGTGTTAAATATATTTATTATTTTATAATTTTCTTGTCGTTAATGTAGCTAACAAGAAGCAAAAAAAAATCAAAGAACTAATACATACACAGTAAAATGTGTCAGCATGAATCTTAATGGAATCAAATGATTCAAAGGAAAGTCCCTACTATCGATTGGAACTTCATTCAGAGGATTTTAAATCGAGTTTAAAAGATCGACCAAATGAGGCATCTGCCTAACTGACCGGCAAACCCATCGGGCATAGACAATTGGTAGAGTCAGCCTACCAAAAGTATTAGATAAGACTTAGGCAACCATCATCTAGTGCCAAAATTTAGTTATATTATGCAAAGTGCAAGATTCAACAGTCACGACTTTCCATCATATTTGTGTCCATTCAGTCATTTGTATTAGAGGGGTAGTTAGTTTAATCGCTGGAGGATTAGGTTAAAGGTTATACCCTCTAACTGATAAGAGAGTAAGGGTAATGATGCTAATGATAGATTTAAGGCACTTATGATTATAAATATGGGCTATTCCAAGAAAAAAAAATGGTTACTCATTTTCGCAAATTAATTTCTCTCTCTCTCTCTCTCTCTCTCTCTCTCTCTCTCTCTCTCTCTCTCTCTCTCTCTCTCTCTCTCTCTCTCTCTGTTTCCAATCTAAACTCTCAAGGCATGTCTACATAAAGACTTGGGTCCAACAAAAAAACACTATCGAACCACATAATTTTTGCGTTTGGTTTTACCAACAGATAAAAATCTCATTAAGATGACTCAATCAAATCTTAACAACAAAAGTTACATGCACTTAATCACTATGACCACTCATCTATTGAAATCATTTTAATCATTATTTGATTTCCAAGAAACAAAATCATGTCACGCAACTTAGCAATATTAACGCACACCCATCGCCATCTTAATGTCGTCGTCCGCCACCTTCTTCTTCACCTCTCATAGACAACATCATCTCAACCATGGCAATGTGAGACGTCCCTCCATCCATTATCGCATCCCTCGCCTTCTTCCCTACATCCTCCACTTTCCTACTCAGCTCTCTCCACCTTGTGTATCCATCAGCCACCTTACCCTCTTCTCCACCTCCTTGGCCACCACGAACCCATTTTCATCTCCTTGCATATTAATCGCGAGCTCTCCTTCTTCGACAATAAATAATTTATTCATCTTTTGCTCCGCATAAAGCGGCCAGGCAATCATCGCCACCCCAGCCACCAAGGCCTCCAACACAGAGTTCCACCCACAGTGAGTCACGAACCCACCAACTGCTTCATGCTCTAACAGTTCAACCTGCGGAGCCCATGACCTCACCAAAATTCCCCTCTCCCTTGTTCTCTCCTCACACCTATCAGGCATCAATGTCTTTCTTAAGATCTGGCTCTGTCCACGACATTATACTACCCTTAACCCCTTCTGATAACGGTGGGCCCCTCACAATCCACAAAAATCTTTGCCTGCTGCACTCAAGCCCAATTGCAATCTCCTTAAGTTGGGACTTCGAAAAGGTCCCCAAGCTTCCAAAGCTAAGAAGCACCACACTCCCTCTTGGTTCACTTGGTTGCTCATCTAGCCAAACCAAGCTCTCGTGACGTGGCTCACCGTTTAACCCGCTTCCTGTTATGGGCCCTACACAATAGATTGGGATCATTTCAAGACCCGGGAAGCATACACCGTCCGCAATATTACGAATCACATGGGGTTCCAAAGCCTCAAAACTGTTTACAAGGACACCCTTCGCTAGCTTGGGCACTTGGGCGAATGAGGCGATCATCTCTTTACTCATTAGTACGGTCAAGTAAGAAACTTGGAATGTAAGAAGCCGAGATGGGATATGAGAGGCCCGGGAAGTGGAGTGGGGCATCAACACATTCGTTGAAGTTGGTGTTAGTTTGGGAGAGGAGGGTGGGGATGTAGAGCAAAGCTGAGAGCGTGGAGGCACTGATTGGACAAAAAATGTATATGGGGAATCGGAGCTCTTCTACGATATTACACGTGATTGGTCCGCTAAAGACGTCTAGGATGAGGGCGCGAATGAATGAGGAGGAGAGGTGGAGATATCGAAAAAGGTAGGGCTTGGAAAGGTTGAGAGTTTCTATGAGGTTGGCGAATGGGTTGGGGGAATGGAAGGGTAGGGTTATGGTGGGGAGTTGATGGAAGGAGATGGTGGGGTGGGAGGCTTTGACATTGGAGATGTAGGAGTTGATGGGATCATTATTGATGAAGGGTAGTTCTAGGAGGAGGACATGGACCGTGAGGCCGTGGTGATGGAGGCGCTTTGCAAGCTCAATCATTGGAACTAAATGACCCATTTGACCGAGCGGGAAGAGAACCAATGTGTTGGCCTTCTCCATCTCTACCTCTTCTCACTCTTTTTCAATTAGGACTGCTCACTTCAACTCCAACACATCTCTACATGTTCTTACATAGAGTTAATGTGGTATATATATTGCGCCATAGATACGAAAGAAATAATAGAAAACTTGATATGTTGCAGTGAAAACTCGCCGGAAATAAGCTGGCTGGAATTCCACAATGTAATGTTAAAAAATTGTGCACATGCTAAATAGCCTCATTTCCTCCACAAAATAAACGAAGAAAAGACAAATCAACATGCAAGTTCTTAAATGCAGACAGATAATTAAGTCATGGTTGTATATACATATTTTCTTTGTTAATCTGATGGACATCATCAGAGGCAATGGTGGAATTGGGAGATGACTTAAGAGAGACATTTATCATTCTTAAATTTTTATCAAAATTATTAGTCTTATATAATACTTTATATATATAT
>NW_018164824.1:284658-286519 GCF_001263595.1 Phalaenopsis equestris | reverse complement strand
ATATATATATATATATAATTTTGGGAGAATGGATATAAATATTGCTGCCAAGAGGGTCGTCAGCACATGCGTCGCCGCTGATTTTACTATAAATATTTATATGAAAAAAGTTTATTTTGTCAAGTGTTACCTGGACTTCACTGAATGTAGTGTTTAAAATTTGTGAAGGGAGGCATGACCTGAAAATATTATTTGTTAATAAGGATTTTCTGGCAATTACATCACACTTTGTTGGTTGACCCTTTTGATAAAGAATTTCGGTCTTAAAATCCCTTTAATATTCTTTCTATTAAATAAAAAAATAAAAAATTATGATAGCAAATGGAAAAGTTTTATACAATCTATTTGGGACAGCTACAGCTTATCCAACTTATTTAGATAAGCTGCTGGTCGACATAAGTTGATTGGCTGTTTTGATTTGTGCGTTTGGAAAATAGCTGATTTGCAGCTGTTTATGGATAAATGATCATTCTGCCCCCCGTACTGTTGTACTATTTGCAACATAACTGTAATGACTATATGTTTGATAGTTTAGAACAAAAAAAAAAAACTTCATAATAGTACAAAAAAGGATATACATCTGATTTAAAAGTGAATATCAAGAAACCTAAAAAAAAACATAGTAAAATTACAAAAAAAAATTTCCACATGTCTTCCACTGACAAAAAAAACTTCACCGAGCTAGAAAAATATGTCATATTAAATACTAACCATCCGCTGAGTAATAAACAGGAAGAGCTAAATGTCCATGCTAATTCAAATTTCCTTCATCAAAATTGTCAATATCAAAATTCAAACATGAGAATTAAGGTTTAACATTTATGATTCATTGTGATGTGTATTTTTGAAATAATTGGTATAACATTTTGGATAATAACTTAGAAAATTTTTTCTTAAATTAATCTTACTATAGGAGTGGTTGCACTTCTTCGCAGTTTAGTAAAACATACAATGTAGTTGCTCGAAGCACTCTATCGTTGAGGTAGCACATACCATGCCTACCCAATGGTTCACCTAATATATGGAATACAAGTAATTTTGCTTGTGACCAAAGGAAAATATGTTGAGATTTTCATACCTATTTTATACTATTTTTAATGATATTGTAATTTAAAGAAAAGTATTTTTGATGTTTTGTTGCAGGAATGATGAATTAGGGTCATTGGAGCAAAAATATACAAAAGGAGCGAATTTGGAGCGAAAATGACTAAAATGTGAAGATTTGAACTAGGCCGCCGACGGCGCCCTCGACCCCGCCGACGACGAGTTACGACGAGTTTTTCCCGAGACTACATGACAAAATCTTCAAAAGCCCGCCAACAGCGCTCTCGAGGCTGCCGACGGCGAGATAGACGGTTATGCCTACTCAAGGATGGAAAAGTTTTATACAATCTATTTGGGACAGCTGCAGCTTATCCAACTTATTTAGATAAGTTGTTGGTCGACATAAGTTGATTGGCTGTTTTGATTTGTGCGTTTGGAAAATAGCTGATTTGCAGCTGTTTATGGATAAATGATCATTCTGCCCCCCGTACTGTTGTACTATTTGCAACATAACTGTAATGACTATATGTTTGATAGTTTAGAACAAAAAAAAAAAATACTTCATAATAGTACAAAAAAGGATATACATCTGATTTAAGAGTGAGTATCAAGAAACCTAAAAAAAAACTTAGTAAAATTACAAAAAAAAATTTCCACATGTCTTTCACTGACAAAAAAAACTTCACCAAGCTAGAAAAATATGTCATATTAAATACTAACCATCTGCAATCTCCTTAAGTTGGGACTTCGAAAAGGCCCCCAAGCTTCCAAAGCTAAGAAGCACCACACTCCCACTTGGTTGCTCATCTAGCCACAC
>NW_018164824.1:245253-281145 GCF_001263595.1 Phalaenopsis equestris | reverse complement strand
ACTTTATATCATTAGTTATTTATTAGTTATTAAAATTATATATTTATTTCAATTGCCAATTAGTGACAGATAAGCAAATTGAACGTCATTGTTGTGATTAAAGTATTGTTTTTCTAAGGTCTTAGTCTGTAATTCTAAACTACTCCCTGTGGGATCGATATATAGGACTCCATTAGAGCCTTATATTACTTGAGCGATACGTATACTTCCGTTGACAAATTCGACTTTAACATTATTGAATATTATATTTATGCATCTTAATCAAATTAGACACATCTATAAAGTCGCAATCGAGTCTTTGGACGCCGTTGCTAAATTAAATCTTCTAGTAACGCCATCAAATTCTTGTATTTGTCGATTTACACAAAGTTGGTCAGCTTGCGAGGGCATCTCACTGACAGTATCATGTGTATGCTATTCTTGATCGAAGTAATAAGAATAAAAGTTATTTGTCTTATGTAATTTGTATTTCTCGAATATCAATCTCTCTAGAATGCTTTATTTTTAAAAATCTTTTTTATTTTATTTAAAAATCTACACAGTTGAGTCATTCTAGAAAAAAATAAGATAGTAGTTCACTTTAAAATTAAAGACATGCCTCTCAATGGGATGATCCACATGTATTGCACTGGGCCCCTCAATATAGTCACATAACACATATGTATGGGCCTTTTTTATTCTATTCTTTAGTATAAAAAGGTAAAATTTAACATGGTTTAATTTTTCTGTTTACATTATGGGGCCATTTGGCGTTGCGTTTTCTCGGCTTCTCCGTCTTGAAAATACGGGCGATGTGTTTGATTGTTGCAGTCGGCGGGCATTTGGCAATACGAGTGGCTTGAATATTATTACACGTTGAACGCAGGTTCAACCCCACGACCTAGTGTTTGGAGTTAAACTTTACTTACATGCTCCCGTCGTCGCGCTTGCCCCTCTTGTGCCCTAGGTGTTTTCGATCTTGTATGAATAAGGTGTTGCAACATGACTGTAAGATGTGAATCCATCTGCACATAAGCCAAATCTAACATTATTGGTTCTGCTACAAAGTCAGTATAACTAGGATCAAAATGTTTCTAAGCTTCACCAGCTGAAGGATGAGTTATTATATTAGTACCAACTGATCCGATATTATGTCATGTTATGTGAGGAGCTGTGCACAAACAACCGTTGAAGCCGTGAAATGAAAGTAAAAGAGATGTTTGTAAGGAATATATTTTTTTGTTACTTTTTCTCCTTGGTTTGAATCTATCTGCATTGCAAAATTTGCATTTGGTCTCTTGTGCAACTTCTTTGTAATATAAAATACAATTGTTAACACAACAGCTATCTTTTCAGATAGCAGTATTAGCTTCGACATTAACTTTTTAGTTCTATACAAATCTTCTGAAACTAAATTATTTGTAGGTTTTATCTCCCTTAATAATATTTCAACTTTATTGAAGCATTCCCTAGACATGTTGAAATCATTTGATACTCAATATTCTCAAGGCAACCGATAACTCCATACGTGAAGTGCATCCTTCCTACAAATGTTTTTGTGTGACATAAATTATTATGCCTCACTGTTTGGTTCTTGATCATCATCAGACACACTTCCCACAAAATAAGTCTTGCTGACATTAGCAATCATTTTCTCATACATGCCAGAATCGTACACTGGTGGAGGGGTATAACTTAATGAGGCTCCTGTATGGCTTAAATTCACCATGTGAAATCTAATAACAATAATCAAGTTCAAACCCCTTACAATATAGATCCATCTTCACTTCGTCAGACGTCAAGTACACTTGATTCTTGTGCTTCACACAGGGGCATCAAAAACTGCCTTCAAAAAGGTAAATAGGGATTTGTGATTCCGCCTACATGAACTCCTCAACACCAGTCAAAAACTCGTCAGTAAGACATTTTTTCCTGAATGTAATCTATTATACATTCATGTCTCATATTTTGGATATCCATTTGCATCATAAATGTAACTTTATATATTAGTACATCGTCATTGAGTCCTACTTAAATCCCATGTCAGACAACCTTAGATGACTACCACTTAAACTTTACATTCTAAAAAAAACCGCACAATGCCTAAGCAATACATAGCTAACACAAACTTATTTAGGGCATTTGCATACATAGGACAAAATTCTTATGTATTTACATATCTCACACCTAAACTTACACATAGCACTCAAATCTTTACTATTTTCTTGGGCAGTTACACTCATATCACCAAATTCTTATGTATTTACATATCACACACCTAAGCTTTTATATTTATACACATAACACCGAAATTTTTAATATCATATCAAAAATATCATTAACACCACATAAACATAAAGCCTAAGTTAAACAAGGCTAACACAAATTTGCTTGGAGCATTTACATACATAGCACAAAATTCTCATGTATTTACATATCTCACACTTAAACTTTCATATTTAGATAGATAGCACTCAAATCTTCAAATTAAATTGTTTTTGAGGCATCAACATACATAGCACAAAATTCTTATATATCTACATATCTTACACATAAACTTTTATATTTTTATAACACCAAATATTCAAAATAAAATTTTTATGGGGCATTTACATAAATAGCACAAAATTCTTATGTATTTACATATCTCGCACCTAAAGTTTTATAATTAGGCACATAACATTCAAATGAATCAAAATTTTTTTTGTGGCATTTCCATACGTTGTACAAAATTCTTATATATTTACATATCTCGCACCCACATAACACTTAAATCTTATTTAAAACCATTAAATTCATATGCATTGCATAGTTAACAAAAAAAATTCAAATTCCAAATCTAATACCTATACACACCTATTAAAAAAAGCATCAAAACTTATGTAAAACAGATGCTTGGAGGCGTACATGAAGTTTTCTCACCTCGGACGAATATCGAGCGGTGAAAACGAGCTGGAGACCCAAAAAAGGGCTGAGACTTGAAGGAGCAACGTGGGGAGAAATGAGTAAATGTTTTGCCATGGATTAGAGTCGGCTAATTCCGACACTTATAATTGAAATTAGCGTCGCTTATTGGTAACACTAACGTGTCTACTTAGCGTCCCAGCATCGGTGCTACTCGTCTGCATCGACTCATTAAAGTTTGAGACCACACACGCCGCTGAACGGACGCAAATTTTGCATCAAAATTATATCTAACGCTAATTCACATCTTTTCTATAGTGATTCTAAATTGCAAGTATAGTAAAAACTTAAACTATGAATATTATTATTCTTCTCTCCTATTCAACAAGCCCATGAGATCTTTATAAACATTTTTCATACTTCATTATAAGATTGATATCCCATATAATTTATGGCACATTTGAATTTAATTGGTGTTTTCCTAAGAATTAGTTAACTTTTACATTTTTATTTGGCCATTCATAGCAACCTTCTAAATTTGATAGAAATTGTTTTTCATAATTATGCATTATAGAGTTAATAAATTTTGGAACAATACAAAACTAATAAAAAATATAAATGATCAATTGGAAATAGTTAGGGATGAATTGATGATTATAGTGGTGATGACCAAATGTTAAGCTTAGGAATGAATCAATTTATGTTTTTTTCCCATTTCGAGTTAGGATGGCAAGTTAATTTTCGAACAAGAATCCTAGCCTTTTTAAGTAGAAAATAAGACTAAATTGAAATAAGAAAATACAAAATCGAGAGTTAAATTAAACACCAAATTAAATTATCCTAATAATATTTAGTGATAGTTGAATATGAACATGAAGAACTTGAGGAAGCCTTGCAAACACCTCAAGGAACTTGCTTACATGTAAGAACAATAAGAGAACTTTTCTTGAACACTAAAACCTCTTAAAACACTCTTATGCAAGTGAAAGAACACAAATGAATGTGAAAATGAGCTAAGTAGGGTTCTTCATTTTTAGATGAAAAATAATTAAAAAATTGTTTAAATGCTCTAAAACATAAGATTTATTAAAATAGTAAATTGCCTTAAAAGACATACAAGTTGGTTTAAAACATAAATTTTTATAAAGAGTGCTCAAACTTATTAAGTTAAACACATTCATATATGCTCCTTTAAATAACCTAAACAACAAAACATAAATTATAAGAATATTGTGTAGACAAAGTAAGATGAATCCATATTGCCCACTATTGAAAGAATGAATATATTTTGGAAGACATGCAACTATTTTTGAAATGAAAATTTAGTTTTTAAAATTGAACAAAAAACCGACAAGCAGTGCAAATTCCTAGCAAACCGACTTGTCTCTAAGCATGTTAAGGAGTTCATCTTTTCAAATTGGACCATTTTCATCTCGAAGGCTGGAGCAGAAAAGAATTATACCCTAAAATAAATATTTATACCTTCAAAATTTTTACAGAAGGAGTTCATTTTTTCAAATGCAAACTGTTTATGTCCAATACATAAAGTGCTATTGTAAGCCTAATTCATAGATCCGACCCTCTACATGACAGAGTAGAGTTGAAAAATTGATTGAATATCCCATTGAACTAACATTAAATACAAACTATGAATACATTCCCTTATAAGTAATGAACTAAAATCATATCAAGCATATAAATATATAGTCACTCTGAAATGATTTCACACAAATAAAAATTTAGCAGATGTCCTTTAATAAAAAATAATGATTTGTTTTTGTTGATAACTTTTTAATTTCTACAATTCATACTTAATATGTAATTTACATTAGACATAATGACTATAATAGTAATAGTAATTATTTACTATTGATTTGTAAAATATGCAAGTTATTATATAATATTTATGTTCAGTATTTAGTCTTACTCTAATGCTTGTTCAACATGTAGATTTCCATGTAATTGATGTCTATATTTCCTTATTTCAAAGTGCTGCAGAAAATTGGCTCTCTCTCTCTCTTATATATATATATACTAATGTGTCTAACAATTCGAGTACCACCTCGTTAAGACCAACTGTGCCAAAGGGGATTTGAACCCCCCCATGTGAGGGAACTTATACCATGGATGCCAACTAACAGACCGGGCTACGCGGCACACACACTTTAAGAATAGTGGAATTAAGGTTACCGACGATTTGAGTGTAAAAAATAAAGATATGATAAACCTTAAGGAAATTTTGAATCGAGAGGGCGTTTGTCGGCTCTGGAGCAAAGGCACGCACACGAGAGAAAATGAGAAGTTTATAATGTCTGTTTGATATATTCAGCCTTTTCGACAGCTTTCTGATATTCCTTGACCATCGGTTTTTAATTTCTTAATAAATGATGGGTTCGACTATTAGTTAAACTCCATAATCGTTGGCTTCACGTTAATAGTTGTGAGATTGTAGGGGGTGTTAAACCTTTGGCCGACCTTTGGTGTGGATGCCTATCCTTGATCTGCCTGAGTAGCCCTTTTGTCGTCTTACCTTTGGTTGATCAGCAGTCCTTTAATCGGCTGGCGATCGGTAGACTGGTGGTCTTCAACTAGTCAAATTTTGGAGAACTTGTAGCTTTTCATCTAAGGTGATTCTCGTCATTTATCTTTTGATCTAAACATTAGATTGTCTAGAGATTTGTACTAACCATTTTTTTGTTGTACCTATTAGGATGTTGAATACAATTTTATTCTGTGAGGCATGCCTAAATATCAGAGCGGCATAAACCATGAGGGAGAGGTAGAGAGAGAAAGAGAGGGAAAGAAAGGGAAAGTGAAGGAGAGAATACATAACGACTTACCCCTCTGAGGCAAACTAGGGTATTCCCAGACTCTGTGACCCATTTTATGTATTGAAAGTGGCAGTTACAAAAGAGAAGGGAAGAGATTTCTCTCTACGGAGGATGGTTCTAGAGAGAAGAGCCAAAAAACCCTTAATATATGTTGTGGTCCCCCTATTTATATGAGATAGAGGGACAAAGTGTAAAATTAAATAGTTGCTCTTGTTTTATTAAAGGAGTTGCAGGTTATTACTGTCTTTTTAGCATGCCTGGACTTTTTGTTGGGCAAGTCATTGGTCGGTCGACTAAGCTGGTTTAGGTCGGCTTTTGGTTTGGAAACTGATCGGCTTTTGCTTCGGGAAGCTAGTCAGTTTTGAGTGTGCTAGTTGATCGACCTCCAGTAGGCTTGCTTAATTATTATTCTTTGGTGATCTACGAAGATCTTTGGGAGAGTTATTGAGAGGAATATGCATTGATACTTGTGAGATAGTTGGGGGTGTTGGTGCTGGACCTTTGACCGATCGTTGTCGTGGATGCATTTCCCTAGTCAGCATGATTAGCCCTTTGGCGATCTGGCCTTCGATCAGTAGGCTATTGGTCGATCGGCTAGTGGTCCTCAGCCCATCAGATTCATGAGCACTTGTAGCTTCTCATTTGAGGAGAGTCTCATCATTTATCTTTTGATATAACCATTAGATTATCTCGAGATTTGTGCAAATCAATTTTGGTTGTGGACCTAAAATTCTAAAATCAAAGCT
The DNA here is from genome assembly GCF_001263595.1 of Phalaenopsis equestris. Classification (NCBI taxonomy): domain Eukaryota; kingdom Viridiplantae; phylum Streptophyta; class Magnoliopsida; order Asparagales; family Orchidaceae; genus Phalaenopsis; species Phalaenopsis equestris. Next base: position 274,685 of record NW_018164824.1, on the reverse strand, counting down.
CACATGCACTTAATAGAATTATGAACAAAAAGTAAGTACTTTGGACTGTTTTAAAATTCAAGAATACCATTTTTTCCAATATTTTTTATCTAAAACTTCAAACAATTTGTATTAATTTAATGGTGAATTTTTCACAATTAAATAAGTAGCTTAAGAAAAATGACATCATTCCAAAATTTTTATCTTTTTCATCACCATTTCTCTTTTATTCTGTTCTTTTTGGTTCAAATCGAAGCAAATAGTATACAAGAATAATAGATAGCTTTAGGATAATCATCACTTATTTTTCAAAATAGAAAACACAGATGAACCGAAATAATTTTTGTGGCTGGTTCTAACAACAAATAAAAATTTCATCAAGCTGACTCCATCAAATCTCAACAACACAAGTAACATGAACTTAACTCATCTACTAAAATCATTTCAATCATTATTTGATTTCCAAGAAACAAGAATCATGTGACTCAACTTAGCAAAATTAATGCACGCCCACAACTATCTTAGTGTTGTCGTCCACCATCTTCTTCACCACCTCTCATGCATTGCAACATCTTAATCATGGCGGCATGAGACGTCCCTCCATCCATTATCGCATCCCTCGCCTTCTTCCCTACATCCTCCACTTTCCTACTCAGCTCTCTCCCACCTTGTGAATCCATCAACCACCTAACCCTCTCTTCCACCTCCTCGGCCACCACAAACCCATTCTCATCTCCTCTCATCTCGATCGCCACCTCCGCTTCTTCCACTAGAAACAACTTATTCATCTTTTGCTCCGCATAAAGCGGCCACGCAATCATCGCCACCCCAGCTACCCAGGCCTCCAACACAGAGTTCCATCCACAGTGAGTCACGAACCCACCAACTGCCTCATGCTCCAACAGTTCAACCTGCGGAGCCCATGACCTCACCAAAATTCCCCTCTCCCTTGTTCTCTCCTCAAACCTATCAGGCATCAATGTCTTGAGATCTGGCTCTGTCCACGGCATTACACCACCCTTAACCCCTCCAGACACTGGCGGGCCCCTCACAATCCACAAAAATCTCTGTCCACTACGCTCAAGCCCGATCGCAATCTCTCTAAGTTGTGCCTCCGGAAAGGCCCCCAAGCTTCCAAAGCTAAGAAACACCACACTCCCACTAGGCTGCTCGTCTAGCCACACCAAGCTCTCATGACGTGGCTCGCTAGCTAACCTGCTCCTTGTTATGGGCCCTACACAATAGATCGGGGTCATTTCAAAACTCGAGAAGCATAAGCCATTTGCAACACCATGAATCACATGGGGCTCCAAAGCCTCAAAACTGTTGAGAAGGACACCCTTCGCTAGCTTGGGCACAAGGGCGAACGAGGCGAGCATCTCTTTACTCGCCTCATTAGTGCGGTCGAACATGAATTCCGGAAAGTAAGAAGCTGGGATGGGATATGAGAGGCCTGCCAAGTGGAGTGGGGCATCACCAAGCTCGTCGAATTTGGTGTCAGATTGGGAGAGGAGGGTGGGGACGTAGAGCAAAGCCGAGAGGGCGGAGGCATTGATTGGACAAAAAATGTACAAGGGAAGTTGGAGCTCTTCGACGATATCACACACAATTGGTCCGCAAAGGAAGTCTACGATAAGGGCGCGAAAGGAACATGAGGAGGAATGGAGATGGCGAAGAAGGTGGTGCACGGAAAGTTTGAGAGTTTGTACGAGGTCGTCGAGCGGGGTTGGGGAAAGGGAGGGTAGGGTGATGATGGGGAGGTGGTGGAAGGAGATGGAGGGGTGGGAGGATTTGATGTTGGAGATGTAGGAGTTGATGGGATGATTGTTGAGGAAGGGTAGTTGGAGGAGGAAGATGTGGATGGAGAGGCCATGGTGAAGGAGGCGCTTTGCTAGCTCGATCATGGGAACTATGTGGCCCATTTGGCCGAGGGGGAGGAGAGCCAATGCGTCGTTCTTCTCCATCTTTGCCTATCTCACGTCAACTCAAAGCTTGTCTGCAAATGCTGAGAGTTGATGGGGTTTATATAGGCTTGGTGCCGTTGATTGGGAAAAAAACTGGATCCGTTGGAGCCAAGTTGGCCTGCAGATTATTTTGTTGATTCAGCTAATTGTTGAAGTTTTAAAAATACGGGGTTGCAGGAGGCCATTAACGGGTCAGAAGTGCAGGCGGTGTTTCGGCAGTATGGTGTTAAAATATTGTGATATGGCATGGAAAAAATTGAAACGTTTTCTAGGGAATAATGAGTTAGATTTGAATACATGCCATTCAAGTCTGGGTATTTACATATCTGATGTTTAAATTTTATTTTTATATGTATGATATTTTATCTTATGCATTCCTGAGGATATCTAGTGGTTAAGAGAAGGAGTAAGATGAGGGAGGGCGAATAGGAGGCATACTTATCTAATTGAGTGCAGTCGTCCGAGAAAAAGCTAGAAAGGCCAAAGCCAACCGTGCAATGAAAGAAGATCAAATGTTCTGAGTCAAAACCGTTCCGTCGGACATGAGAAAAAGAGATGTTCAAGATGACCACCACGAAGAAGTTAGATCGAGGGAAAACACATTTCCTCGTCATATCCAATCGTATTGGGGGCATCCTGAAGTCTCCACACCTCATATCAAATGTTGACAAACAAATTAGATCAGCCGATCAACAATGTTGACCAAGCCTAGTCAACTGAATTGATCCTGTCAACCTAAAGCCAATCAAGTGCAATCGATCGAGCTAGAGAGAATCGAAACAACTGACTCATACGTGTAAAATACCAAGAATGCATTTTATTGTCCCCTTTTTAGCATGACAAAAATGTAACATCGTCATAGTGTACACTCACCCCTATAAGTAGGAAGATTATTTCATGAATAAAACACAATGTATTATTATTCATTATTGTTCACTCCTCTATCTATTTCTCTCTCTTTTCCACACTCTCCGAACTTTCACTTTATTCCTTGGTTGTGATTCACGGACATTTCAGGCCCTCAAGGTGAGGGATGGAGACTAGAGCATGATTCACATCTTTCTACGCACCCTAGCTTTGAAGACACTCAGTCGCTCTGATACCACAAAGCTATTGACAAAACATACAAATAAGGGAGTCAAGCCTCACATCCCGACTAGCGGTCGGCTCGATGTAATGAGTGTCTGCCGCCTATCCATAAGTACTTAAGACAACTCTATTGAGTGTTTAGATTTTTGAGATAGTGGAGACCATTTAAATTTAGGTTGTCATAAGAGGGCACCCTTGATTAAAATGAGAGGTTACCTCCGGAGCCATAATAAGTATTATGCCTATCATCGGAACCAATGATCATAAAATGGAGGAATTCTGATACCTTTGAGGCCTGATGAGATAACCGATCAAGGCCAAAAAGATTAGTAGTTTGTGGCTCCAAGAGTAACATTCTAGTGATAGGGGAAAGCTATAATAGAAGAAATATCAGATGAGTCAGTCCAAGTCCACACAATTTACATCGTTGACATAGTCGTTGCCATTTTTGGATGAGGTGGAGACTCATTCAGCCGAGCCAACATAAAGAGGCTTTCGTCGATAGAATTATTTGTAGCCAACCTTGCTCCCAAATGTAGCAACTTTCTCTCATAACCTTCACCAGTGAAGATCTATCCTCTAAGGGTAATCCTTACAATGATGCAATTGTCGTCACTGCTTTGATCAACAATTGTCATATTGGTATCATCATCACTGGCACTAGTAGCTTTGTGAACATCTTGTTCAAGTCATTGTTTTATAACATGAGCTTCAATAGAAATCGACTAATTGTGGTGGTAGGCTTGCTTTGTTTAACGCTCGAGCTGGGCAATCTACGTGAAGTAAACAATTAGTGTCTTAATGATGTTAGAATTGAGCGATCTTGACCTCATTGAATTTGTTTCGCCAAGATGCTTGACTCGACTATATGTTTGTCAAATTTGGAATCTGTTTGACCTTCCAATTATCCACTGAAAGCTTCAATAAGTATGACAAACTTTAATGTTATCATGTTCGACTTGTCGAGTCAATTATCCTCTGAAAGCTTCAATAAATGGTTTAGTGGCTCGATCCGATTTGACATAGAGTGGACAAACTTTAATGTTATCATGTTCGACTTGTCGAGCCATTTAGTTTGCTTGTGAGCTTGTTTAATAATAAATTATTTGATAATTTATCAAGATATAAACATAAAAATGTAAAATTGAAGCTAAATAATTAAAAATGGGCATTTTCATTCCACCCATTTCCTATGTATTTATATATCTAACACAATTTTTTTTTTTTTTTTACATGTATACCTCCCATTTCCTTCATATCCCACCAAAATACCGCAGCAATTAACCTTTAAACGATGAAATACAATTTTCATACATATATGTAAATACATATAAATTGAGTGGTATATATGTAAATCTTCTAAAAAACTGACATTTAATAAATAAGTGCTCGGTATTTAAGAAATTATGTTTTTGAAAATTTAAGCCTCAGCACATACGTCACCACCGTTTTTTATTATTTAAATATTATATATATATATATATATTAAGTTCAGTACGTCAAGTCTCAACGTGGACGTGAACTTGATTTGCATATAAGAAATATCGGCCGATTATTTTACACTATGTCGTTAGTTGATTGATGCTTAGATGATTAATTTAGATCATTAGCCTTTTCTTAACAATCTTTATAGTAATTATAAAAATAAAGGAATTTTTACGTCCATACCACTTAAATCTTATATATTTACATATCTAACATTTAAATTTTATTTTTTAGGTACATGTTGCACCTTATAATGCATGAAAAAGTGTAGTATTTGGGTGATATGTTTATTTGATATGAAAAATTCGAGTGGCATGATTGTCAAAAGTAAAGTTTAGGTGTTATATATGTAAATATATATGAATTGGGTGGTAACGAACGAGGGGCTCGGGCGATTCACTAGGGCAGAGCTCTGCGAGCGCGTGAGGAAGCGAATGCTAAGGGCTTATTTTGTCTTTCGAGCAAATGAAAAGCGGATCGCGGGATCCTACCTGCGATCCGCGTCTAATACAAATGGCGGAATGACACAGACCAAGTAACTTGTTTGCATGATAATTTTCTAAACATTTATTATGATTTATGGATATTATTAAATGATGCTAAATGAATGAGTATATTTTTTATGTAGTCGTGGGCACGAACAAGAGATCACATATGACATAAATATAACAACATAACATGATTGTAAGAAATATGACACAGACCAAGTCGTGAACACATTTTCATGTCTATTAAACTATGAATATAAAATATATAGCTCATTATTATTCTCTACATTAAATATCACGATATGAAGACAAATTAATAAAACTTTTAAACGATAAACAAACAAAATACAAACTTGTTGTAATACTTGAATTTTTCTAGCAAATGCTAAAAACTACTCATTCATAAACTTTATGGGATGTTCTTCAAAGTTTAATTGAGTGATTTATAGCTTTAAAATTAATTGTAAATTAATTTTCTTAAGAAATTTGAATCTTTAATTTTTTTTAATTTTTGAAATTATTCTCTACTAATATATCATTATTTTTTAATATTTTTTAAAGTTTTTTTTTATATATATTTTCATTTACGTGTCTGAAAGATTCGTGGCTGTATGGTGATATTTTAACATTCTAGCTAGCATTGCACAAAGGTTCCACATGGTTGCAGATAAAAGAAAAATAATAGGAGATATCCTAACTTTTTTACTTGGATAAACGCTGGAGAAAGAAAAAAACCATGAAATTGTAAGATTGCAAGTATAAATGTCAACTCTTCTCTTGAATTAGAGAAGATATAATTACAATATTGATAATCACAGATAAACTATAATAATCGGGATTTAATAGTCTTAATTGAGCTACAATAAATGTATAGATTTTATAATAACAATAACAATAGTCGGTTGCAAAGCTCATAGTTGATTGTTATAAAAGTAGCAGCTTGTCACAAATATTAGATTTGGTGGGTGCAATAACATCAATTGGTCATAAAGGTCATAGTTGAAAGTTGTAGTAGCAGTTAATCGCATAGGTCATAATTACTCGCATAAGTCTGGTTGGAGGTTGTAGTAGCAGTAGCTGATAGGTCATACTTAGTCACATGGGCTGTAATTGGAAGTTACAGTAGCAATTATTAACATAAGTCGTAGTTGGTTGCATAGACTATAGTTGGTTGTTGCAATAACGTCAGTTGGCCAGAGCGGTCGCTGAATTTGGTAGTTACAGGAGCTTCAGTTGGCCATAGAGGCCATAATGGAAGGTTGTAAGAGCATTGGTTGGTCATTTAGGTCATAGTCGAAGGTTGTAATTATAGTGGTTGAGCAAATATGTCGTAGTAGAAGGCTACAATGAAAGTAATTGATCACATATGCAATGACAACAGTTAACCACATAGACCGCAGTGAGATTTTATAGTATTAACTAGTCACATAAGTTGGTCACTACAAGGACATCAGTTGACTAAAGAGGTCACCGTAATTAGTAGTTTTAAGAGTGTAGGGTGGCTACAGAGGCTGTAGTGGAATGCAAAAAGAGTGTCGGTTGGCTATAGAGACTATAGTGGAATGCAATATTAATAGCAGTTAGCCACATATGTTGTAGCGGGAAGCTACAATATTAAGTGGCCACATTGGCCATAGTAAGTTGTTGCAAGAACGTTAATTGGTCACAGAGGCTATAGTGGAAGGCTATAATGGCAACAGTTAGCCACGTATGCCGAAGTGGGAAGTTAAAGCAGTAACTACCCACATCGGAAATTTTCGGTCACTGCAAGAGCTAAATGTTAGTTGGTCATAGAGGATATAGTTGGTCACATAGGTAGTTGAAAGTTGCAATAGCAATTAGCTATATAGATTGTAGCAGGTGCTACACCGATTGGTGACTACAACCCTTGGGTTTGTTATTTACGTCAGAATATAACTTGTTTATATACAATGTATAGAAAACTTCAGGGGTCCACACAAAGTCAACATATTATGAATACGATAGTTGTAAGCAATTATCACCGAGAGTTATCATTAAATCTCCAATGTGGCATTATTCATTACATCACATTCAAGACACTTCATTACATTGTATTCGGGATACTTTGTAAGAAAATAGATTTTATCGACAGTGGCGAGTGGTGTTGGTCGATGGTGGTTGACAGCGACCAGTAGACAATGGTCGAAAGGGGTTGGTGGCTAGGAAAGTCAGAAATTATCGTCGGATTTTCGGACCACGACAATACTTGAATTTGACTCCTTTCCCCTCAAGTGAAGAGAATATGTCTATTTATAGCCTTTAGAGAGGGGCATTTAGTCATTCAACAAATAACTCATATAACCACCTAAGCAGATGACTCATACTGATCCCTCATGATCACAAGGGATTCTGTAATGATTTGAGAGCTTTAATAGTCTCAGAATTAAGCGAGTTTAAGTTCGTTGGATTTATCTCATCGAGACTCATTTTGATAAAAAATAAATCAAATTTGGAGTTTATTTGATCATTCAATTAACGATTTTAAGTGTCCAAATATGTTTTAATGGCTTGATCTGAACTTGATTGGACTGAATTGAAACAATTTTGGTATCGACGGGTTTGTCTTGTTGAGACAGTTAGTTTTACTATAAATTTATTGAAACTAGGACATTGATGATATTAAATTTAAATTTTAAATGTTTATCAATACAAAAAATGCATCTGAGATTCATAGGTTAGATGATATATAGATATATTAAAATTGTGAGGCAAATAATTATATTTTAATTAAACACGGGATTATACTCTTTTCATTTTTTTCAGGCGCCAAACATACACGCATAATTCCAAAGGTTAGAAATGGCCTATGATAAAACTATTGAAATTTGAAAATATTTTAATATTATATTGAAATTTTTTAATCATTAAATTTTAAGAATTCAAAGTCCTGCATAATTTGGAAAACAATATTTTTATTTTTATGATCTGAAATGGATTTTAAATAATTTATCTATGTTCCTTATATTATAATTTATGAGATGCCAGTGATGATAACTTGTATATTAAAAATAAAAATAAAAAATGTAATTTTCAGCTCCCATGGTAGCTTTTTTTCACATTATTATAATTATTTAATTTTAATTTCCACAAGTTTTTTTTTATAACTGATTTACAATGTTGCCACTTCATGTGGCCATGTCCTACTGAACTGGAACACACTAACCCATTCTTGAGTTTCTTGGGTTCGTTTGGGGCAGCTTATTTGGTGCGGTGACGTTTTGAAAACGCACCTGACCTGTTTGGGTAAACTGTGTTTTGGCAGCTTATGCGTTTTCAAAACGTCAAAAATAGCGTTTTCACACCACACCTATCTAGGTGCGGTTGCAATTTTCTGACAGCGGTCTGTCTTTTCCAAAAAAATAAAAATTTATAATAGCAGCCACACTTAGCTTATCAGCAGATTATTTTTAATCAGCTTATCAACAAATTATTCAATAAGTTGCAGCTGCCCCAAACAAATTTAGACAGCTATTTAATTTCTAGTCCTACGACCTAGCCAAAATGAAAAACTCGCCCTTGGAATCTTTTCTACATTGCCATAATAAAACTAAAACGAAAATTTCGGGTATATAAATATAAAGAAATAAAATTGCATTTGGAATAGTTAAATGCTTGTTTCATAAACATTCTTTATGCCCTAAAATTTTCCATGTTTCTTGCTGGCAAACCTCTAAGAAAAGCACACAAACAAACCTTTCATTATCACATCCAAGCACAAAGCATGAGTGTTTCAAAGCCGCTTCTTTTGGGAGCATTAGAAGCTGCACTAGCAATCACCAAAACTATGAGATTGCTCTTCCATTTTCCTTTTAGTTTCGTATGTCGCAACATTTTCTTCCCGGTCTGTCTAATTATGTGCTTTGGGCTACTTACACCATTTTAGGGCTCCCCCAAGATGTTTGGAAAATAGATTTAGCAGGAGCTCGGTGTAGGTTAGCAAGGGAAGAAGAATATGAAAGGTCGATGTTGTTTGGAAGAGGATAAGCGACGTTCGACAGCTGTCCTGACTGAAAACAGTGGAGGAGGCCACAAAATGATAATGTATGGACAATGAGTAGATTTACTACTTGTTCATGAACAAGCAACTGGCACATCACTTGCAAAAGTGAGTAATACAACACTCCTTAGGGCAGAAAACAAAGATTGCAGGGTATTGTGGAATTCACGCTATCAGTATCATGAGATCTTTCCGGCTAGCAGATGTTTCTTATTATACTTTAGAATAACTTTGATTCCATTGTCAGATGTTTTTTTCCCCGCAAAAATATCAAAGGAAGTTTCTAAAGTTGCGGTTCAACAATCATATTTGGCCATCTGCCTATGTGTGCGCCGCTAAACTGAACTAGAACTTAGTATCCAACTTACTCCATATGAGCTCTTAAAAATAGCTCAAAATCTTCACATCTCTATTTGAAGTGATTATATGTTGGACCTCCCTTATTAATGACAACCAAGAAGATAGAATATGCGTCTGATAATCTTGAAATTCTCTTAACATGGGCTACATATGTCTGATATCAGATCCTCTAACTCATTTTCATCTCGGATAACCAATTATAATCTTGTTGGTGCTCCTCTCAAGACTTTCAAAAAGATAATTCGTGGCACGACATCTTCAAACTCTATATGAATGCTCCTTGCATCATACTCTTTTCAAGGCAACAATGCAATACGCTTCTCATTTTTGGTGAAAGATAGTCATCATGATGTGTGAACGATACCACATCACACCACGCTTGCTTGTGAAATTTATCTCCAACAGAAAACTCCATGAGGAAGCTTCTATCAACACTGATATTACTCACTTTTTTCAAGAGAGAGCATAATGTGTGCTTCTTTATGACCAACTTCAACTTGTTGCTCACTCTAGCAGATACAATATTTTCATAAGTGCCTCCATCGATAATGAGACCGCACAAATTTTTCCTTATGGTGCAACGAGTAAGATGTATTGGCGGTGCTAGTGTTGCTTTCTAATGGGATTAGAAAGAGTACCAGCTAAAGGACCGATCAGATTATTAGCATCTCTTTCTCTCTTTGGTTGGAAGTTGGTACTCCTTTGCATCCTTATATTCTCCAGTGTCTCATAGTCATTGTCTATATTGTTCACTGCTCCCTGCTTGGAGAAAGAGATCACCTTCCTATTCAGGCAATAAGAAGCAACGTGCCCAAATATGGCCCTTGAAGCACTTCCTGACAGACAAATTTGAGAGTGTTGGTGATCTTCACATTTTCTCCACTCTAAATTGATTTATCCTCGTGCGGGATGGACTGGGTTGCTCCATTGGATATACCTTTGTTGCATGAATCCTAAGGTTAAACTTTATTTGTAGGATATAGTGGTCACTTGATGACGATGTTGATTCTCTAATTTCAAATTTAGGGTCTGTACATCGAGTGGGACTAATATGATAACAATTTAACCACATTATTAATATACATTCTTGCTTCCCCAAAATACCATGTGCAATTATGGTTTCACCTCTCATATTTCAGCACGAGTTGTTAAATTTAACGGTGTACTTCACAGGAAAAATCTCTCTGACGCAGGTTATGGAGTTTTATGAACATATCATATCGATAATGCAAGAGAAGGTAATTGTGTTGCATCTACAATTTTATCTTTAGATCATGTAGTGATCTGATTCTTCTCTTTCTGTTCAAGAAAAAGCTTCTGCTCTCCTGCCACAAAAAAATGTTCTTTGTAAACTTAATGATGGCTAGTTTAACTCTTTTATCCAGGAACAACTTTTATTAAAAAATTTGTTCCATTGTCGGGCCACTCAATGAATTCATGAATCCAACCATCTATCAAAATCTGACAAATTAATCTTTACTATAAAATCTCAACTTTTTCTCTAATATTTCAAGCCAAATAGTCGAGATATTGATTCTTTGTCACTAATAATTTCATGATAGAAGAGAAACACTTCCTTCTCTCAATCTAGCGAGCCATTGTTATGGCTATAAATGACTTTCCAGATTATCTCTCTTAAAAATGAGAAACATTTGTTTCAATTGAAAATTTTCCTTAAGTAGATCCACAAAAATTGATGGAAATTTCTTTGAATATTTCCCCTATGCAATATTGAGTCATTTTTTTCTCTCGATGATGTAGGGTTGCAAATCAAAGGTTGGTCGGCACTTCGGAATTTAATGATAAGTGTCAGGATGAATTTTTAATGGAGGTAGAAAAGACTCGCTCTTAAAAATTTAGGGTTGAAACTAAGAATATTCTTATGCAACAAATAGAGCTCATTTGAAATGCTCAATCAAGAATATTCTTGAGCATCAATCATGGAAAATATAAGTATGATAAATTTATCTCCATAGAAAACCACGATCCTCTAGATCAAAAATAAATTATTATCAGCTCACAATCTCTCAAACCAATATATAGAGGACATTATATCTTAAACCTTCTTTGAAACTTTCATGTTTCCCTACTTATTTTTTAAAAATTATAAAAAGAAATAAGGATGTTTAACTCAAGCTCTTGAGCGATTTCAAAGCCCATAATTTCAAGCACCACTCTAACTTGCCTTAAGGCCTAAGAAGACTGATAATTCTTGTTCAGTTTTGTACTCTCTCCATCTTTATTGTGAATTTTGAGGACTTATAATGTCTTATGTACCTTTCTTTGAGAGGAAGGAGATGGTGGTATCTTATAATGAAGTGAGACTATAGGATTACAAATATTTAAATATCAGCCCAAATTGAGCAAAATTGATTTGATCATTAGTTTGGTTGAACCGCTTAGCGCAACTTGAGTAAAATTGACAAAGCTTGAGTTACAAAGCAAATCACAATCAAATCAATGCTTAAAAATAGACTAGGCATGTCATTATTTGAGTAAGATTAGCTTGACTAACTTGGCTTTATCATTCCCCTTATCAGGTACAATATTTTTAGATTTTGCAAAAAATAGAACTATAATTTAGCCTCTTCACCACTTCAAGTTCAGAATCAAGTTTTAAAAAATCTAAGACATTTGGCCCATACTTTTTTCAGCTCACCATAATGATTTGCCCTATTTAGGGATATTGGTCTGAAATTAAAAGAAAAAAAAGTGAGCATTTACATAAAAAGCTCACAAATCTTATGTATTTATATATCTCATGTCTAAGCTTTCATATTTATACACATAGCACTCAAATCTTTAATATCACATGAAAAAAATCACTATTATCACTTTTTAAAAGTAATATCCATCTTTTTTATATATAAGTTTAAAGAACAAAAGAGTTATGTATGTAAATATAAAAGTTCAAGGGTGAGATATATAAATACGTAAGAATTGTATGCTAAGCATGTAAATTTTCCAAAAACCAACATATTATATGGCTCATTTTGGATATTACAAAAGTTAATGGCAAAACATAGACAAGTTAATTAAAATTTAATAATCAATTTGGAAGGTGGTTGCATGAAAATCTCTAATGAAACAGGGCAGGTTAGAAAACAACCAAGAGATTGTTTACAATTTACACGCCTACAGAAATAAACAAGCACATCTTATCAGGAGCTGAGACATGGAGAAGATAAAATTTATGCTGCATACAACACAATCATAAAAAATCAAATTTCAAAAATAAATTTAATCTATAGTTTAATTTCCTCTTGAGGCACATTTAATACAACTAATGCTTCAAAACATAACAGTAAATTGAAGGCTTTAAACTCATAAAACCTTACTTTGCAAGACTGTTAAGACAGATTAGCCAGTGGGAGCTTCAGGAAAGTTAGCAACTACAATTGTTGATGATATGCTCATAAGTACTTAGGCAATGGCTCGGTAAATATGAAATTTTAAGGGCATGTAACCAAGTTTTCTGTCACTATTAATAAGCTGGATAAGAGGTTTTTTTTTTTCATGATTAACCTGGTAACACCTGAAGCTCAATAATTTATAAGAAAATGAGTGGTCTGGTGCTTTTTTATACTGCTCTTCTATGTTTCAATAATCTCATAATTTGTGTTTAGTTGATTGAAAGCATTTATAATTGATACGGCTATTTGCACCAAATTCAAGTAAATGTTTGTTGCAGGATAAGCTGATGGAATATTATTACAGGAGCATCTTTAGCTGAAAGCCTGGAAACCAAAAGAAATTTATGAAAATCATAAAAAACATAAAGGAAGATTTACATGCATACCAGTCAATTCTTATGTATTTACATATTTAACACATAAGCTTCAATTTTTATATACATGCCACCTTACCTATGCATGAAAAGGAGTATTTCACTTTTAAAAAGTTAAAATGGGGGTATTTTTTATATGATTTGAAGGATTTGGGTGTTATAAATGTTAAAAGTTAAGTTTAGGAGTTGGATATGTAAATAAATAGGAATCGGATGGTATGTATGTAAATGATCTATACATAAATTAGATAGCTTGACTCAAATGCCTATTTGCATAATGAATTGGTGCAGTTGTGAGAAAAGGACAGAAGATATAGTGAAATTAATGAAATATGCAGAAAAAAACAAAGTTTAAATATAATGATGACGGTTTTATAAACTAATCTTAAACAATACCTGATTTGGAAAGCTCGCAAGAATAATACCTTGCTATTCTCTAGTTAAGAATCTGCAATAAGAATTCGTTCGCATATTTCAGAAAAAGATTTCACATCGGAGCCCCATAGCCTGCATTTTTTTTTTTCAGAAGGAATGGAACGTATAAGATAATAACAGAAAAATCAAACAGTATATAATACCAAACTAATAATAGTTGTTTCGCTAAGTCCTCGTTACGATAAACACTTAAACCAGAAGACAGACGGTTCCATACTTATAGAACGTAATCAACTTGAAAAAATTAAAAATTAAAACAAAACAACAGAAAATAAAGCTCTGTGCCTCATGTTGTAGTAAAATTTTCTCATTATCAAGTGATTAAAATTTCACATTATTATGAGATATTTGCTCATCAAGTATTATTATTATGAGATATTTGCTCATTGTATATATATTGTTCCCTTATTATTATGAGATATTTGCTCATTACATACTCTATCTCTCTCCATCGAAAAAAGAATCAGAGCCAGGTTCCCTATATTTTCAGCTTGCGAGTCCTTGTTTGTAATGGAGCCAGTTTTCATTGCATCACATCCTTTCAAAGGGTAAGAAATAGGGTCATGCCCCTTGTTTACTCAGTTTTCTTGTTTGTGTCAATGCCCTCCAAACCTATTAGGATCCGTTTGGCATTAGTTTTGTTTCTCCTTCTTTTTTTTTGGTTCAAAACATGTTTGGCTGATCTAATTTTTATTATTATCATTACTTTTTAAAACAAATCAACTTGTTTTTAAAGATATTCAAAACACTCAAAAAGTTATTTCGAGTCTTTTTAAAAACAACTAAATCAACCAAGCATGTTTTACTTTAAATCAAAACATAAATAAATCAATAAAAATATAAAATAAACTGATCCCAAACGACCCGTTAGCAATTGTCTATGTTCATCAATACCCTCTGAAAAGGGCGTTGAAGAGAGGATCATTCTGATGAAGGCAATACTTTGTATATATTAGAGTATGAAAGAAAGCAAAAGACGGAAAGTTTTGGTTGACTTAGTATGGAGTTTGGACAAGAGCTTAAACTTGGGTTAGTCAAGTATTGAATCATAAATTGTCTTTTGAGAAACACACCCCAAGGGATAGGACTGAGAGGAGGAAAAAGAGAGAGAAACATTCTGTCTTTATTTATGTGGTGACCGCCTATTTATAGGGGCCTCAAAATACAGTTATAAAATATAGGAAAATAATTATAATAACTGCCCAAATAACTGAATTCTGTCGAATGAAAAATACAATATAATAAAAAGAAAATATGATATATGTCGGTCGCTCAAAATTATGGATCGACCGATCAAATCGATCAATAGGATGACTTCTGCCGAAGGATCCAATCAATCGATGAATATCCTTTGATCACTCAATCTCATCATCTTGCCAGATGGGTCTGCCCGTCACCAAATTTGTCGGTCGCCAAGTATACCTCGATTGGCTCGGACTAGTCGGTCGACTGCTATCTGTCAATATTCGCTCTTTGATTCAGAATTTTTATCGCCTAGGTCTTCATCCTTCGTTGTTCAATTCCTTTGAGCTTCGTGTTGTCATTTTTGCCCTGTACATCTAGGGCTAACTTCTGTGAGGCTTTTGAGGGGTTGGAGTGGAGCTTGATCAAGAAGAGAAGGAGACAGAGAGAAGTAATCTTAGGGTTTGGGGGGGAGGTGATGACTTAAAAGGTAAAAGAAAAAAAAAGGAAAATAGGAGGTGAGAGGTCAATCTTTACTTAGGATTTGGAGAAATTGAAGCTTGGTATGTAGACTTAGGGTTTTAGGGTGATAGAAGGGGTTTAATGGACTTGTAGAGAGGTTGGAAGTTGCAGCTGGCTTTAGGTTTTATGCTGTTTTTAAGGAGAAGGCCAAGAGCTTCACGAAGAAGAGGAAGAGAAAGTTCAAGTAAACAGAAAATAACACTCTTGCCACAAATGTACAGTAGTTTTGTTTTATCCAACAAGCACTGTTGCAAAGCAAATAGATTTCTTTCCTAAATCAGTCAAGTTTTTGCTTACAAAGGAACCCAGTGCACCAGCTTAACATCTCGGAGATTACATTGTGTTCTGGGTGATCCACCTTTCTCTCATAAAAGCGATCAGATTTCAAATCCAAGAAAAGAATCCAGTTGGGTGGAATTCGCCAATATTCTGAAAGGAAGAATTCCAAGCCATTTTCATCTCGCTATTCCTAAGGATCAGGCTAGGCAAGCTAATCACCCAATCCAGCTTAGAAGCTGCAGAGCAGTCACCAAACATTTTCATTAGAATTTTGAAGAAGCAAAATTAATTTCTTTCAGCAATAAACAAATAAGGTTACATAGGAGAAGTGCTTTTAGAATATAAGCTTGCTAATCTAATGGTGGCCAATCAAAGATGAGTTTGGCAATATTTTTGGCCATGTAGAAGGACTCCCATGGATTGATGACATATCTAACAGCATAAAATAAATAAATAAATTACATAACTCGTACATAGTAATTACCAAATTCAACGAGATTCAGAGTGACTTCTTCTTCATGCAACCTTTAATCAAATACGCTCTTTAGAAAACGTGTTATGATTCCTTGGAGGGAGCCTTAAGCTTAATTTGGACAGTTGAAAACAATCTGGGAGTAAAGGGGCTACCATGATTCCTTAGAGGAAGACTTAAAATTTGGACACATGAAAACAATCTGGAAGTAGAGGGATGACTAAACAAGCCTTAGGTCATGCTTTGTGATGCGTGCTTGATGATGACACCTAGAATTTTGATGCAATGTGTTAATGAAAGTACTCAATTTGTGCACCATACCCTTCAATGATGTGTATCAATTCACATGCATCATGTCAAAAGAGGTTGTGGGCTCCTAAAATTTGTTGCCCCGGCACCTCGAGAAAATATATGACGATATAAATTATTTGAGGTTCTTGGGTCAAATTTTCAGAAGACAGAAAAAATTGTAGATAAGATACTACTCAGAGATTTTACACTCACTTTGTGAGGACTTTTTAGATATGAGATTCGAGGTTTCTCATAGGTGCAAATCCCTACGGTTATTACCCTCTCCTAGCAACATGAGAGCCCTTTCGATTATGTTTACTCATTTGAGCATTGAGTACAAAACATATAGTAACAGCAATTTAGGGTTTTAAATTATATAAATGTAATTGGATTTTATATTGTGAGAATTTATCAATGTGAGCTTACAAGTATATTGTTAGGGGAAATGATGATGAACTCGAACGAGATCTAATGGTTCCCTCATCCGGATAATCATGAATCTTGTCCTACTTAGTCAGAGGAAGTAGCCGACCAAACTTAATAAAAAAATTCGTATCAACAATCATCGATTGCTTCGTCTAAGGGGCCCTTATAGAACCTGATGATATATTTTTCTAAGGAAACTAATTTAAGTCGACCTTAGTAAGCAAATAGATGTCTTTGTGCCCTATTGAATATACAATATGATTCATGTCTCAAAGAGTACTCATTGGGACATACGGGCAACAGTCGTGGTCGTAATTTAATAGTATCATTTGACAGCAACCACCCGGTCAGAGGGCTCAGAGCTTAAACGGTTTTTTTTTTTTTTTTTTTTTTTTTTTGGGGAGTCTGTTGGTAAAGTCACTCGAACAAAGGTCACAAGTCATGCCTTCACTAACATAGATGGATTTGAGAGTGAATTTAGTAGTATATATAATGTGACATTGGCTTTATGTGAGCTAGGGTCAATCATAAATTTATCGCCATTGACAAAGTGGTGCAGAGGGTGAATTAATTTTGTTTTTAATTTTAATGCTTTCAATTTTACAACTTTTTTACTTTTTATATATTATTAGGATTTTACCAATTTTATCAAAATTAAACCATGTAATTTTGCATCTTGTTTGTAAATGATCGAGTTTGGGATTAACATATAATTGATTTTAAACCTTATCAACTTTGTCCTACTTAAGAGGATCGGATCCATGAATTAGAGCAGTTAAATGTATTTAGATATTCATTATAACTTCATTTTGAAAATAGACCCTTTCGATTGAAATTTTCTATCAACTCGGCTATCATCGGAGAATTTGAATAACTAAGACTTGTCAACTCTGTCCTGTTTACAGAAGATTGGGTCCAGAATTTTATGGACAAAATTCAAATATATTTTGAACTTCGAAACTTAATTTTTAAAGTTAATTCTTTGACTGAAATCTTCCATTAACTCGGTCATTATATTTTATATAATTTTGAAACTTGTGAACTCTGCCTCATTTAAAGAGAATCAAGTTCGAGGATTGTAATAGTTGAGCTTATTCAAAAAATTCTTGAAATTTAATTTAGAAAATAAACACATCCAATTAAAATTTTCTATCAACTTGGCTATCATTATATATTTTGAAAAACTTTGAACCTTGTCGACTATATCCTGCTTATAGAGGACCGGTTTCATGAATTGAAATGGTTGAATTCATTTATTATAATAAAGACTCCGTCAACTATACCATATTGATGGCAGATCAAGTCTATAATTTGGAGCCCATTATATACAATAGTCGGAGCACATACATGCTTAAAGATGTAAACTTATCGATGTTTTTTTTTCATTTAAAAAATGACATCTTTGAGTCTAAAATAACTTTCAAAATTGTATTTTGTCGGCCGTTATTTTTTTTTGAAAGGATGTGATTTTTGTAAATATGAAAATAGTTTTAATCTAAATATGATTTTTGAAAATAACATTTTAATTTAAAAATAGATGAGACCAAACAAGTCTCACATATTGAATAGTTTGGATGGATGAGCGCGATACCACAAGTAATACACTACCTCAAAGGATAAACATATCACTTGACAGTAGGCTCAACCACCTAAACTAATGAGTTTGTGACATCCGTTTAGCCTGCGAAATTTTTTTATGTATAACCGGCAAGTTTCCCTACCTAATATAAGGATTAGATAGGGTTAATTTTACCTGGGTTTCAAGTTCCCTATAGAAACAAGCCCCTATAGTTAATTACATCTCAAATGATCGGGATCACTTAAGAAAACTCTCGATTAAGATCAGTGGTTTTGTCTTAGAGATGTCAAAGTTTAGGTTTCCACGATTAGACATGGGAAAATCAAATGAGAGTGACTCAAACAGGAAAAGTTATTTTAAGTAATCCAAAGAAATGAAGAGTAGGGGATACCACAGATCCGAGGAAAATCTTGATCTGTGATATCCCAATTATCCTATTGTTTGGCTTTATGTCTTTGAAGTGATGTTATTTAATGTTTGATCCTGCAATTTATTTAGAATTTAGGACTTATGTTCCCACGATATATGATCGTGCAAATAGCCTAAAAAGATAGAAGGATTTACACAGTACCGTACAGTAACTTCAGAATCCTAAAGTGTTAAGACTTATAATTGCACAACAGAGTTATGCAAAAACAGAGTTATGCAAAAGCCGGGTTTACGCTGCACTAGACAAACCACATCGAAATCCTATGGGTTGTTATTTAAACTAAGAAAAGTGCTTAGTGATATGAATTTGTTTTGACGTTGCTCTTCTGAATGTCCTCGTCGTGTTGCTCACGGTGTTCACTCCAAGCTCCTCATCGTAACACCTTCGGGTTTGATATTAGTTTTAAGGGTACATGTAATCATTGAGTTTTCCTACACTAAGGTATAGTGTATAACAGAATAATAAATCATGCAGTATAACAAGAAAAAAACCGTAGAATGTGCGGCGTAGAAGAAGAACAATACAGTATGCTGCAGAGTAAAATGTTGTAATGTAAATCAAAACTATATATATGGGAGGCCTGCTGCTCTTTTAAGCGAGCTAGTATACATTGTATAAACAAGAGAAACATTGCCTGGAAAACTCGAGAAAATAGACAAATGACCCACAACAGAAAACTCGAGAAAATCAACAAATGACCCACGACGGGAAACTTGGAAAAATCGACAAATGATAATTCCAAGAAAATTATCAAAATTACGGGAAGAACCTGAAAAAAGGACCACGAGTGCTTTTCCTAATAATTCCAATAAAACATATGAAATATCCAAAAAGAGGGGACTGCAAGCACTCGAGTCGGGGCTAGGCTCAAATATAATATATTTGTACTCAAGGGACGTCGAAGACTACTAAGCCCGCCACTTGGATATTCTACTGAATCTAACTTAGAAGGGTACTCCTTAGCCTAGTATCGATAATCAACAATTGGACAACCAATTTGTAATACATTTTAAAATTTATATTTTAGCATGTATATATATTTCAGGCATACAAAAGGAAAGTTATATTAATTTTATAGTGAAAATATATTTATAAATATTGTATTTATTCTTATCAATTTGTTAGTATAGTTGTCCAAGAGTCGATCACGTCGTCGGGCATAGGGCCGCCAACAACCAAAGGAGATACGGGTCCCCCGCTAGTCTTGTGTCGATAAATGATATTATCATTCTACGGTTCATCGGGCCCCCGGATTGGTTCCTGATGTCGTAGGATGAAATATCATTCTGCTCTACCACCGGTGTGCCTTTGTCATCATCGCCCTAAGCCCCATAACAAAACCGACCTACTTTCAACCTTGCTTTATAATTTCATTTATAACAAAAGACTATTTATGAGCACTTATGTGTCAGACATAAGCACTGAAAAAAGAACCAAGAAGCAAGAAAAAAAATAAAAATGGGGATGAGAGAGACGAGGAATTGATTCATCCAAAAGAACGAGAGAATGAAGGGTGGAGCAACCCTCAAAATTGTGACAAAATACCGAAAAAGAGAGCCCAAGATCCTTAAATCAATCCAAGAAGGATATCATTTTCTCAAATTTTATAATTGAATCAACCCAAGAAGAGTATCTCCTCCAAATTTTGTTTCGAACAGATCGAAACGGGCCCAAAACTAATGTGACAAAACATTAATGTGAGTATTGTACCTACGGCTCCACCACTATATGTGCTCACACACCTAAGCCTGAACCCAAGTGTGGCATTTATATTATCCAAGTTTTAATGTCAAACCTCCAAACTCTTTTCCAACTGACAATTTTATGAGTTTTCTAATCCTTTCACGAATCCAATTTATATCAACTTTATAATTTCCCGAAATGAAGCTATAAGAGTCTTTCATATTTCACAAAGTAAAAAAAAATAATCCATAGAGGACAACTTTCTAAATCTCCAAAAATCATGCCAATATCAAATCCATTCATTTCCACCCCATATTAAAAATTTTTTACAATTGTATAAATGTAACACCAATTTAGAAAATATAGAAGTGCTCACGGCCAGGGCAAAAATGAACCTGAATAATTCTCAAAAGGCTCACGGGTAGAGACAGGAAAGAAGATAGGGGCACGGGTAAGACCAAGAAAAGGGACAGCCAAACCTCATAACAAGCCAACAAGTAGAAGCTAGAAAATACACAACCAAGCTCCAATATAAGCCCAAGATTTAGGACAGGAAATAGGACAAAAGCTCAAGGGTAGGGGCAACAAGGAGAAAGCCAAGCCCGAACCAATCACGGCACAAACCAAGGAACCACAACAGCAAGGCTCATGGCCAGGGGCAGCGAGGAGAAAGCCAAGCCCCAAACCAACCATATTCAACAGAAAAGAGCTACAGGTGAAGACTCGCGGCCAGAGGCAGCATAGAACAGCCAAACAAGACAAAAAGAAAACCAACTAGGATGCTCACGAGTAAGGGCAGCAGACCAAAACCAGTAAACAAACTTCACAACAAAGTGGAAAGTCAGGAACAACTAAATAAAATAAAATAGAACCACGTGAAAATCATCAGGTAAGGGCAGCAGCTCACACAACCAACCAGCAGATGTTCTTAGGTAGGAGTAGTAAAGGAGAAGCCACCACATATTTAAGCTCACGGGTAGGGCCAAGAAAGGGCACAACTAAACCACAAAATAAGCCTACGGGTAGAGATCAGAAAAAATGTAACCAAGCTCCAATGTTAAGCCCACAATTTAGGACAAGAAAGAGAACAGCCCAACCCCAAGACAAGCTCACGGCCAGGGACAACAAAGGCAGCAGCCAACACCACCACCCTCCAATTTGTCATATAAAGAAATCACAAGGTAAGACTCACGGTTATGGGACAATAAAAGAAAGCCACCACAGATGGTGTCATCGTACTCAATTGATATACATAAGAGAGTGAATTGACAAACTCCCATAAACTATCTAGATTAAAGTCATTTTATATCAAACGAGACATAATAACGAATTGATCAGCTTACATCAAACATTCCAACATAGGAGCACATATTGAAATCATAATTTTTTGGATGACAAACTTGATTATCAATAATAATCTCGGGAGGAACGTTATATGAAGAACTTCCAACCAAACAGCAAACGGGCAAGACAGAGAACGGTGACCAGTAAACCTGAGCCCAGCAAGAAGAGCAAGACATGGAACCATAACAGGCACACCCGAGCCCAACAAGGTCGGACAAGAAAAAAAAGAATAAAACACAGTTTCAGTCCAACTAAACCCAATGAAAAAGAGCCAACAAATAAGCTTTTGAGCCAAACCAATTCGTTGTCTCAAATCCAATTAAACCCAATATAAAGACTAAAGAAAAGAATATAATTTAAGTCAAAACCGCACCCACCAAATGGGGAAAACAAATCAGCATTTCCAGCATGAATTCAACCCAAAAGAACGATAACTGAACTCAGCACAGGGGCAAACCGAGCCCAGCACATAGGTAAACCGAGTCCAGCAAATGGGCAAAAATAGTACAAAACTTTCAGACAAAATCCAGCCCAAAAGGAGCCAAAACTGAGCCCACCAAATGGGTCAGAACAAAATATAATTTCCAGCTAAACCGAGCCTAACTTCAGACCAAACCAAACCTAGCGAAAGAGACCAAAAAATAGAGAAAACATCCCAAGTAAATCGAGCCCACCAAATGGGGAAACAAAAAGACAACACTTCCAGCCATCAAAGTCAAATCTCATGAAGCTGTGTCTCAAAATATTATGCCTGACATATGTTTCAAATAGTAACAGATAACAGGAAACGAATAAGCATAAACAGATCCCTAATGCCAACATTATCCAATATTGAAACTGACATATTATCCAATATTAAAACTAATTCCAGCATTTACTTGAACATGAATAATAATAAAAGGCATCAATATTTCATTTCTAGCATGAATTCTAGATGAGCAAATATCATTTAAGAGTTCATAACTATGACTTCTCCAAGTATTTCGAGCAGAAAAAGAGAAATCAGCCATATTATACTTCATTTTTACTGATTCTATCAAGTATTCATGCCTAGATCTTAAAACAGACCTAAATCTTATTTTCACATGCTTTAGAAGAGAAAAGAAATACTTTTAGGTGTCATCCGAAATGGTGCAGATTAGAGGAAAGAAGAGAAATACCTCTTAATGCAGACTCAAAGCAAAACTGTAAGATATATTCAAGAAAACACCTCCTACAGAAACCCTCCTTCTAAAACCTTCGAGAAACAGCAGTCAACGAACACTTCAAACTCCCAACACACAAGAACCTAGCCGAGAAGGAATTCCAGCAGAGCCTTCTCCTAAAAGCCTTAAACAGCAACTAGCAAAAACCTCAGTCTTCCGTTTTCTCTTAAAATTTTCAACAACCCAAAACAGTACCCTAAGAAGCCCTTTTATAGGCAGAGATGAGAGGGGGACAGCCACCTACCGGCCCTAAGGTGGTCAAATCAAACAACGAGAAGGAATCGTCACCATAAAGGAGGAGAAAATAAAGCCTCGAGAAGGAAAAGGGTCGGCGAGACGAGCTCCCTCGATTGGAGAGTTAAGCGGTCGAGCGGTCATGCAAGGAAGGAGAAGAGTTGAGAGAGAGGAAGATTGCCGCGTGGATGAGCCACGAGATCTAGGGCACACATGGACGAGTCGAACAGCTGATCGAGCCGGGGGATGGGGCGGATGAGGATGGGTCGAATGAAGGGTTAAGTGTGCGGAAAAGGAGTAAATAGGGTTTAGGGTTGTAATACTATATATATATATATATATATATATATATATATAAGTATTTAATATTTCAAAAATAAAAAATCGATTTGTACATTTTTATTCGTGCGTCATAGTAGAACAAAAATGGATGTCATTTTTAGGTAATTCTGACGTTCCGGATGCGTTGGCGTGGTCCGTTTTGTCACCGGAGGTTGTCTGAAGAAGTTTGCATTTTTTCCCATAATTTAAGCTCAATTTTAATCTGATATTGTGCAACTTATTGAATTTTGTGCATTTTGTGTGTGTGTGTGATGATAAAATTCTGAAGAGGTTTTCTTAGGGCTTGAGATTCTATTGGGAACTTCTCATTGAGTCTCCACATGATAGTCCTTAACCACTCGACCATACGACGGTGGTTTTGAGATCATCAATGCAAGACATCACAAGAGAAATAGGAAGTGACTGGAATTTCTAAAGGGATGGATTCCAATTCTAATTTTCTAAGATAGTCAATAGGAAAGTCTTATGGCTAGATCCTAGGCTCCTAAGGAAAAGAGTAATGACCTCAAAATGAGGTCAACATATTTAAGTTCTAAATTCATTTGAATTTTTAAGTGTTTGTGTGAATAATTTTCATTGAATTGAACGCAAATATTTCATTTGAGCCCAAATATCACCTTCTGTTCGCTCATGTTGGGGGTTACAGATCCAATAACAAGTTTATGCACCTTTTATATTCTAATTGCGCATTCAAAATAAAACATTAATTTGTATTCAATTCTTAGTTTACTAAATTATGAACTTCAATAAGATTTTATTCATATTTATTGGCGAGCAACAAAATTCTATCACATCCTTCTTTTAGGATTTATTTGCATTCGATTTTATGTATGTACAACTCAACCTAATAATTTGAATATACAATAAAAATATCTTGCTCATGCTAGTGCTTGTGTTCGTGCTCGTGCTCGTGAGCAATTAAATTCTTTCACACCACTATTTTAAGTTTTATCTTCATTCGGTTTTATGTATGTCCAGCCTAAAACAATAATTTGAATATTCAATAAAATATATTGTTGTGCTCGTGCTTGTGCTCGTGTTCGTGAGCAGACTATACAATTCATTACAATTGTTTATGCTTATTGCCAAGTGAATGAAAGTGCTCATGGGTGAGCTATTGAGTCCCATGTAAGTTTTGTTTAGTTTTCAATTTTTTTTTTATCCCCTGTTTCCCTATTTAATATTTTATATTAGGGCTATTTTAATTTTTAAAAAAGCTTTGTTTTAAGTCATTATTTTCAATCATTTTTTTCGCAACACTCAAACACCCTCTCCTTGTTAGGGATGTAAGAAGAGTAATTGGTCTCCCAACCACGCCTAAAAAGATGTGTATCGTAGGTATCGTAAGATACCTCAAGATTTGAGTATTTTACCCCACCACACTAAAAGCATGCATGGGACTTCAAGTACCTGTGAAAAGCATAATAATGTTTCCCCATGGGGTTGGAACAATCCGAATGGGTACTTATAGATTTGACCTTCGGGTACCAACATAAACACTCAAAACAAGTTTTCCCCGCTTAGGTGAAACACCCTAATCTGAACTCGGGATTTCCCCACCATGGTGTAACACCCCAAACAGGTACTTCAGCTTCCAAGTTTTATACCTTGGTGTGAGATCGACGGACTTAAAGCGAAGAAACAATGAAACTTCAAGGCGAATATAATATAATATATTATATTATATTATAGAGAGAGAGAGAGAGAGAGAGAGAGAAATTGAAGGTAGTTAGATGTTCGGGTAAGCTGCAGGTGTTATTGAGAAGAGGAGATAGCTTCTTCTTCTTCTTTAGAGAGGCGTGGTGGGTGTGGTGGTTGGTTATAGAAAATTGAAGTAGATGAGTGAGTATTGAGTTGAGTGAGCTGCAGTTGAGCAAGTAGTCACAATAGTGGTTAGCGAGGAAAATGACAACAGATTATAACGCTCTGTTGTCATAAATCTATGCATGAAAACGTGTATTTCACTGCTCTGTTGTCATAAATCTATGCATGAAAATGTGTATTTCACTTTTAAAAAATTAATAATATTGATATTTTTAAAGTGATGTTAATGTTTTTGAGTGCTATAAATACAATTATAAAAACTTAGATGTTAGATATGAAAATACATACGACTTCTGTGGTATGTATCTTAATGCCCCAATATTCACATGGAGCTTACATGATACATCAATATATACATCAATTGTTTCTCCAACACTTATTACTGCTTTGCGTAGTTGATGAGATCATTACTAACAATGACAATGATGATATCACTACACTCTGAAAACGTCTAAAACAATACTTTAAGGGAAGATTTACATACATACCCCATAATTCAAAAGTTTCTACATATCTAACATGTAAACTTCAATTTTTAGGTATATTTCACCTTACCTATGCATGGAAAGATGTATTCCACTGTTTAGAAGTTAAAAAAAATGATACTTTTAATATGATATGAAAGATTTGGGTGGTACAAAATGCAAAAAAAAAAAAAAAAATGGTATCAGATATGTAAATACATAGGAATTGGGTGGTAGTATGTAAATGCCCCTACTTTAAAAATCAAGGATTCAGGTCAAACATATTATTTTGTTGGCCTTCAAATATCTTCCGACTCCACTAGTTATGTTCTCTCACAAACCAAGATGCCTCTAATTTTCTTGCTAGTATAGGCATTAATGAGTTGTCAGTAACCTCCACTCCCCTAGAAATGTACATTCATTTCAACCCTATTAATGAAATAACCCTATCAGATCCTACTAATTATGGACAATTGGTTAGGGCATTAGCATATCTGACTATTATTCATTCTGGCAGTTGCCTATGTAGTTCACTCTGCAAGTCAATTTATTGATGTTCTCACATTTCACATTATTTTGTTTTTCTTCAAATTATTCATTATGTATGAAATTCTTTGAATTGTGGTCTTTATTATTTTGTTCAATCTCTACATGTTCTTATCTCCTACCCGAATGATGATTGGGCTAGTGGTCCTACTAAAAATAAATGACTAGGTTTCGCTTCTTCTCTAAAGTTCTTTTAATTTATTGGTGAAATAAGACATAAACAAAGGTTGCTCGCTCCAATGTTAAAGTTAAACATCATGTCCATGCAAACATTATAAAAGAATTGCATTGGTTTCGATAATTACTAAACAATATGGGCATTGCTCATTATGATCCCTTCATTATTCATCATAATAATCAAGTAAAATTGTCATTGTGTAATTTGATGACTATCATGAGAGCAACAGGCACATTGAGACTGATTGTGAGATTTCTTGCTCGAAAATGTTCCCCTTCAATTTATTACTTCTCAAGACCAACTAATCAATACAACAACAACAACAACAATATTGGGGCGTTCTACATTGATTGGGGCGTTCTACATTACTTCTAAGGAATTTCTTCAGTATTTCAAGGTGCTCCTTAGTGAATAGTTCGATTGATCCTCCATATGTGTTTATAGCATTTGCCTTTCTCTCTTGATCCTTCCTGTCCAGGTTTCCAGTTAGTAGGCTTTCCATGAAGTTCCCAATGTTTATGTTTGATATGCCAAATCTTCTTGCAATAATCACATGCAGGATGGTTCTTCCTGACATTTGAGGCATGGGAGGAATTGTGGGTGTACATAGTTGAACTTTCAGTGCTCAGTAAACCCCCATTTTCGGTCAACATCAGCTTCTACATGCTCTCTCCTCTCCTGAATTCAGCAAAGGTTGGCGCTTTGTTCTCATTATCCTCTCTCTCGCCTCATCCAATTTTTGAGTCAATCCTAAAGAATTTGATGGTCCTCTTCTTTTCGATGATGAATTTAAATTTCATAGCATCTTGTGGACTTTTCCACCTTTGTGTCTCAGATATATCCAATTATAGTCAATATTTTATTAGAATGTTGAAGTATTGGGTGTTGCATAACTTGAAGGAGGTCATGAAGCTTGGTTTCGATCTCAAACAACTCTGTAGTGTTCTCAGTGCTAGAATATATTTCTCTAGCAGCCTCCCAGATTTCTTTGGCAGTTTTGTAGAGCAAAAATTTTCTTCCACATTGGTGTCATTAAGTTGACTAGCCAAGAAATAACCATATGATCTTGATTCTTCCATGAACGGAGTTTGTGGTCAATGATCTTAGGAATTGTGCCCTCTCTAGAGATATCGTCCTCTTTCCTTTTATGACAAAAATACATAAACACTTATTATGAACATTAAAGAAATTTATAACCATTGAGTTTATGATTTGTGATAAAGTTCAATAGTTCAGGAGTATTTTGGAAATAACCCCTGATCTCTGACTCACAATTCACCTTCGGAGTAGAACTTATCGTCTTCATCACATACTTTTTCATCAACCTAAAGTGTATTTAGAGTTGCTTCTAGTTGCTGGTTTAAAATAGACTCCAATTGATTGTTGTTGCTATTGTGTATATTGTTGTTGCTGCTGTAGAAAACAGATGATGGTGGCAAAACCTGAACATAAACCACTCTATAAGGAAGGTCCGACGGAGGAGGGCCTACAACCAAGGATTCCCTTTGTAAGGAGGATTCCAAAGAGGGCCAGCAACCTGCAAGAAGATTGTTGGCTACATAAAAGAGGAGATTTTCAGTGACATGCAGGGGCTCCCATGTTAGGGGAAGGAATTGCAACTAGATTTGGCGAGAACTGAGAACATGGAAGAAATTGGATGTTAGCTGCAAGGATGAGACTGGCTGTCAGAACTTCTTCAGGATAGCCTTCAAGAATCTCAAAGTTTGTTGATGTTGGAAAGCCTTCAGTAGGGTGCGGGTAGCAAACTTTTGCTTCTGCTGAGAGGATAGATTTGGGATGCCTACACTGAAACTAGCGCTGCAAGGGAGCTCTGTGATGGATTTGGTTGCAGGCAAAACAATGGCAAGGAAGACCACAAATTTCTTGTCGGAAGACCAGAGGAGATTTTTGGTGAGGATGAAAGGATTTTCAGCCAGTAAGATGGGAGAGTTCCTATTAGAAAGACAGAGGAGATTGTCGGGACCTCTGGGAAGAAGGGATTTTCGACTGGCATGCAAGCTGGCAGGGGATTAGAGAGGTTTCAATGGCAGAGAAGCTAAGGTTTTGGTTCAAAGCTCTGATACCACGTAAAATTCACTTGGGAAGGAAAATTTTTTCCTTCATTATTCACAAATAGGGTGCATATATATAGGGAAATCAGTCCCTCCTTGTTTACAAACTTACCAAACATATCTCACCTAAATTAGGAAAGGAAATAATTATGAATAAAAAAAAATACAAAAAATAGGAAGGGAGTAAATCAATCAAAGGTTCTCTAAGATATCACAATCAAATCCTCTAAAATTTGGAGGTGTTGGCAGGCCCACATGAGAGAGGTAAATATAGAAAGGACCAAATATTCTCAGATTTCGACAATATCCTCATCACTAACTCCATATAAATTGTACCCTCGCTATTTATTCTTTTTAAAAATTAATAAATAATTCAATGGCTATGAGGTCCAAGATGTAGGCAGACCTCATCGAACCACAATAATTTTCTATGCATGTGTTCCAGTATTTGTTTCATTCAATTACTTCTCAACATGATTTTTTCTCACTAATATTATCCTAACACGACACAAGTTTAGCTTTAAAGCCCTTGATTTGATGACATTAATACAAAGTTGAAAGCTTCTAGATTATTACATAATTATAAGCAAATTGACGATATAGTCATTCACCATGTCGGTTCAGTACAAATTTTGAAATCTTTCAGAACTCTCTAATAGAGAAAAAAAACAACTTAAATCTACCATAATCCTAACATTACCATGGATAGCACAAACAAACCTGAATAAATCCATAACGGCCACTAAACAATTCA
>NW_018164824.1:233864-244878 GCF_001263595.1 Phalaenopsis equestris | reverse complement strand
CCCTTGCACACTTTTCACTGTATTCAGGCTATACAGCGCGTCGCTTCCAGGGGACGCCCTAGCACTTACACAATGATCAAAAGGATTCATGTCATGATTTTTTCGACAAGTTTTACGCTGACTGTCGACTACCTAACGCAACCCTCTACTTTTCTCATCCGGGCTTGGGACCTGCAACGGCAGTGTTATTTTCAAAGAATCTCAAAAAAACTCAAAAAATCTCAAAGACCAACAAATCAATATTTTCAAAAATTTCAAATCAAACTCAAACTCAAGTGTTGACATCTGCTATGCTTCCAGAAGTTTGTAGGAAAGTAATACAACGTAAATCTGTACACACACACACACACACACACCAAAATAATCCCACAATTATTTGTGCGTCCAATCTAATCGCAAAGTATCGTATACCTTAATCCAAAATGGACTCTCATGTGGAAATTGTGATACAAAATTAATCCTAATTTAGTACTTAAGGTAGCATTTTGGATTACTTTTGTATGGTCGATGGAATATTTTGGAGTTTAAATATATATGTGTGTGTGTGTGCATGCACGTGTGTGTGGGGAATATTTATCATAATGTAGAAGGATTTTCTCATTATTATGAACTATTTGCTCATAAACCTTTTTTACAGTTTTCATATAAAGAGATTATTTGTTGTACAAAGAAGACAATTAATAACAATTCATTCTAATAGTCTCCTCTCTTTCTAACAATCAGAAACTTACCAACAATCAATGCCAACTGAGTTGGCGCCCACCTTATCTGCCTTCTGATCATCACCCACATGCACAACCTTACCAGCTTTAATACCAATATGATCTACAAAACATGACATCAAAGAAAATGAAGAAAGATAAATTAAAAGTTAATAGAATTGTCATCTTTCATGTGCAGCTAATAAGGAATCTTCAAGTTTTATGGAAAAATAATCGGCATGTTCAAGTGAAAAAAAATTAATTTATAACACCAAAAAAATTGAAATTGGCCACAAAATTTCATGTATTTTTTTAATTGTACTTTTAATTTATCATAAACTATTACAAGGAAAAAAGAAACCAAAGCTATCATACAATATTCAACATCTAAAAAAGAAATTGGATTGCCAACAATTGATCCAAGTTTATGATGATATGCAAAATTGTTTCGTAAAATTATAATTTTATTGAGCAAAAGATAAGTTCTCAAGTACCTAAAGCAGTTAAAAAGATCTCAGCAGCAGGCTTTTCATAACCAACCTCTGAGGATATGACAATGGAATCAAATCTGGTAGAGAAAAAAGGATAAAATCATTTAAATTTAACTACCAATAATACAATCTACATAACAAAAAAAAATATAAGAGAACAAAAGGCAATGCTTTAGTCAACCATGAAACTCATAGGCAAAATAACAAATTACCAACCGTAAGTTCCAAACACAGTAAGTTTTTCAAAGCAAGAAAGCATGATGTATAAGTCTCAAGCAGGATCCCACCTTTCAAGTATTCTTTTTTTAATTAAGGTTAATTCTAGCTAAAGAACCTTTTCCCAAAATAGAATTACTCTAAATTAAAATAATATTAATATTTCTATTGATTTGTTCAATATTTTGAACCCTTTGTTCCCATAACATTAAAATCCTATAAACATTCAAAAATCCCCCTCCCTCAAACCCCATGACTCTTTATTTCTTTAATTGATATTATTCATGCCCTTTTTTATCACTAAGTCCAATATGCTCAAAATATGTTCCATTAATCATGCTAAATCATGTAGACATTTTCCCCACTAACCATCCAATTCAATCGCATGTTGCTTACAAGAAAACACTTTTTTCTCTCTATAATTAATTTAAATCCCATGACTATCTTTCTCTCTATTCAATTAATTACAGGCCAACCCTTAATCTCCCAAGCAAGTTCCCTACTCAGTATCTAAACCAAGCTCATGTTGTATCCCCTCTCTATCCATCAATATAGCATCATTATGCCTCCCCTCTTTTGTGATCCCACATACTTCTCTGTCCCAATCTTCAAGTACTAACATTCCTTTCTCCAATATCACATCTCTCTCACACTTCTTTCTCTTTCTTTGATGGCATACCATCAAAGATTATATGTTATGCCATTGACTATTTCAAGTTATAGACATGTTCTCATAAAAGAAACACATCTCTATAGCACCAATTTATCTCTCTCCTACGATCCCACCCTTTCTCCCTTCAAATCTTTCTTGTCATAATATATCATTTCTCCTGTGGCACAATTCTCTTATTACATCCTCTCCCATAACCGTACACACATTCTCAAAATTTAAGAAAGCAACAATTATTAAGTTTAATTCTTAATTATAAATGAATTTGCCACAAAAATTGGTGACCGTGAATCCTTCATTTTTATCTAGAGAAGATAAAGCTAACCAAAATTTTAAATCGCTTTAATTTGAATGGTGGGGGTTACCATTCCATTAGCTTAAATACCATATCGATTTAGAATTATTTGTCATTTTGTGTATACTTTTGAACTAATATCTGCAATTTTGATGATTTAGAGATGATCATAGTGCAACATAATTCCAATTTATGTTTCTAATGTCCTACTTTGAAAAAAAAAAGTTTTGATTCATATATGCCTTACCTTTGCATTTACTATAGAACATCATATTACAGTGTATTTGTTATTAAAATCAGCCAAATAATCTCATCATTTACTATGCCTTGAATTACAACAAGAAGTTTTTCAGGTAAACTTGTAACATAACTGTTGTTAGGATGTTGTTATTGCATTAATGCATCTTTTGAAAACTTTATAGTGATGGCATTAGGAATTTAGTTTAATGTAGTTCAGCTAAATTCATTTATAATGATATGGCATTGCACCTTGCACTGTATATAGGCATCACATTTCCTAAAATCTTATGGTATATGGTTATATGAGAATTTATGGGTTTTTCATACTTTGCTGTATAGATATGTAGCCCATTGTGATGAGATTTGGATGCATTTACATTTATCGAAGATTAAAATATTTTGTGTCATTTGATTTGTAGGAGTCTAAGTAGTTAGTCTCTTTGTTTATATGATTAGATTACTTATCAGGCTTTTTTCTAATAGACGCTTGCGAAGCGCACATCGTTGTTAAACAGGAATAATTAAATAAGTAAATGACCAAATTGGTCCATAGACATTTTAAGTGTGCCCATTTTAGTCCTAAATTATACAAGTGCCCAATTTAATCCTTCAACTCATCAAATTTAAACCAATTTAGTCCTTCTGTCAACTTTACCAATTGCTTTGCATGAAAATTGAAAATAGGTGGCAAGAAAATTTCTCTACTAAAATTTGATAAAAAAGGTGTGTTGGATTGTAATAATACTGCATTTATAGTTAATCAAATTAAATTTGATGGTCTAACATTTATTTAGATAGAAGATAATTAGCATAGGATATTCTCTCTAAAATTCTATATAAAGTACGCTCATTATTTTATTTACAATCTGTAATTAGTCTTTTATATTATGATTAAAGAATATTTTGATATTCAAAAATCAAGACAAGCTTATGCAATAAGTTTTAGTAAAATAAAACGCTTTATTAAAATAATTGTCCTAAGTCGTAAATACTTTCAAGTGGACAAGTATTAATCAGAATTTAATAAAATATATATTTAAATATAAAAATTTATCAAAATATATTAAACGCTAAATATAAAGATAATAAAGAAAAAAATACAAATAAAATGTGATTTGTATTTCGTCATTTATGGGACTATCTTAAACACTTCACAAAATCTACGAATAAAATGAACACAATTAAAAATCTACGATATTAAGTGATTCAATATTTCATTTTGTTGCATTCGCTGCAGATTGTGTTTGGAAGTTCCACAACCCCAATGAAGAAAAGAAAAAATAAATATTAAGACCTCATAAATGAAAAACAATAGCAAAAGAATCTAGGTTATTGTGATTATTTTTAATATATAGGCATAAATGACCAAGTAAATGTGTAGAGTAAGGTAAATAAGAATTATTTCACACCATCAGACTGGTAAGTAGCTTGGCTTGTGAAAGGGCTAAGAATATGAAAACCAAAATTATTTGCTTACAATTGTGCAACGCTAAGGTCGCTCAGTAGCTTGCGCAATCTATTATCAAAGTTGGAGACCACAGCCAACTTCACTGCAATAGAAATATCATTAAAATGTTACAAATTATAAATGTGCTCTCATAAAAACAAGATTTTGAGCAAAATAGAGTACTTTCATAGTTCACTTTACCTCCAGCATCTTTTAGAAGGCATATTCCTTCATAAGCTCCTGCTGGTAATCTCCATGCATCACCATGTGCATAATGCTGACAGAGGACAGGAAAAAATAAACAAAATTGTGTGTCAAAATCAAGACTGTAATTTCTCTTCACAGTTACCCCACAAAAAAATTAAAAATATAAGCTTCCCATATTTTAAATTTTAAAAAGTGAAATACACCGTTTCATATATAGGTAAGGTGGGTATGTATGTCAACCTTCTAAATTAAAATTTAGGTGTAAGACATGTAGATATGTAGGTGTATGCTCAAGAATGGCAGCAAGAATATCAAAGCAGCCCACAATCTGCCCCACACTGAATTGGCTACCCTCTGCCGACTTTTCAACCCCGGCAGACGACTCCAATGGAGGACTTTTTCCTCCGAACGGAGGAGTCTGACAGAGGGCTTTTTCCTCCAAATGGACACCGGAATCCTACAAATCCCCCGACAGAAAAATTTCAGAACGACAGATCCAACGGTCGATGAGGTACGCAACAGAAGACACCAATTTAAAAGACTAAAATATCTTGTATTGTCTTTTTTTTAAACAAGGGTAATAATGTAATCTACTTGTTGGTCATTCTATCATCTATAAATAAGATTCTTCTCATCTAAAGGGACCTTTTGGCTTCCCCCACTAGTAACCTCTGTTTTTAATGGAATAAAATGGATTCACGAGCCCGGGAACACCCCCTTTTCCCCCGACGGTGGAAGACTTCCTCTTCTCCTTTCTCTCTCTTTCCTTGGTCCAACGCTTTATTCTTTGGGCATGGTCTACCAGACAGATTTGGATTCAACAGTAGGAATTGAGTGGTATGTATGTAAATCTTTATAAGAAGTAGCATACATATGGAAAACATTAAAAAAGAATCTCAAAGAAGAGAATTCGAGTGCTGACCTCATATACCTCCTCAAAAAAATCATTATCAGAACAACCGGTCGCTTCAGAAACAACAAATTTCCAAAAAGCTCTTCCATCTCCCTGCAAATCTTGTTTTAGGACAAACATAAAGGAAACAAAGCGCAAACATTCAATCTTGAAATTACTAAATTCTGATATAAGAACTCTACTCACTATTCTGTATTATGACCTTAAAAATCTACACTTCTAAACATTAACACCATTATTTCACAGCGATTAAGCATAACCGTAAGCTTTGGATAGAAAATACCTGGTACCGTAGCTTCTCAGGCCAATGTGCAGCAAAAGCCCTCTTGAATCCTCGCTTTATCTCACTCTCCGTGACCTCAATTCCTGTAAAATATATCTATATTACCCAATTTCAAACGTTGACGACCATTATACCATCTAAACTAAATCTAAATGATAAAAAGAACATCTCGTCACAACATATTACCAAATTTATTTCCTATTGTGGCATAGATCTCCTCAACAGGCCTTGCCAGTTGCAGCAGCGTGCCGCCGGCGTCCAATAGCAAGCCGTCGTACGCCCTGCGATGTGGCCTATCACCGATAGCTGCAGAGAAGGTGGCGATCATTAGATTTCTCTCTATCTGTCTCACTGGCGTGAGACGATGAGCGGCAGTTGAAGAGAGTGTTGGAGAAGGAGAGCTACTGAATCAAAACTGGAGAACACGAAGCTGATGAAGTTAAGGAGATGTACCAGTCGACATTGCAATCGACGCAAAAGGTAGGAGCGTCGCCGGAGAAGTACTGGTTCGGCGCTGGAGGTGGAGGTATTTCGCCGGAGAGCACTGTCGCATAACCCGGCAAACTTCCATTGACAGCCACCGTGTTAAGGTTCCCATTTTTTAGTAGAATTTTATTTTTAAAATATTTGAAACAATGTTTTGGAAAAAACAAAATATTTATTCCAAATAAAATATTTATTCAGCATTGCTGTTTTTTTAAATAATTTGAAAGAATTTAATTTTTTATTTCAAAATAAATCAAAATGAAATGAGTTATATTGGATTTTTTTTTATTTTAAATGAAATTATATATGGCACCCAATATATTTATTTAAGAAAATTATCCAGATTTATTTAATTTTTAGGAGCGTTTAAATACAAAGTATACATTAGATTTGGAGTTATTACTTTGAAATGCATGAGTTATTGGAGTACCAAGGCTGATTCCCAATCATAAAATAAGAGTAATATCATAAAGGGCTATTACTAACTACTTCTAACAAAATTAATTAAAGAAATAGAAGAAAAACCACCGTTCAAAAATTCTTCGAGTAATTATTAGCACCCGCTTCATGTTGTAATATAAAAGAAAACAAAGAACAAATATTACATTCGGACTCTCGACTTAATTTGTGTCCAGAGTCCACGTGTCAAGTGGACCCACCACAATACATTGTGATTGGTCAGTGTTAAAATTTGTGAGGCTCACTTGACACGTGGTGTGTCACTTTTGGACTTTGGATGCATCCGAAGTCCCGATCTAATATTTTTTTCTTTAGATTGAAGGTTGCATGGGACAAAACATGGATCTGGATGAGATGTTTTTATTGGGCCGCTTTGCCCACAATATAAGGTTGTAAGCCATGTACAATATAGTTTTGCTGATTTTTTTTTTTAATCCCATGACAATAAATCTTGGCCAAGTTGATGATCCTTGACCAAACGAAACCATCAAGTTTAAATTATTCTATTAAAGTTTAAAGTGATTAAGCAAAGCAAGTAATTACCATTCACACTTTTCAATGGATGTAGTTCTCATCCTAAATAAAATTTGGGCACTCTAATGAATATATCATCTCTTCTTAATCCAATGGGCAGATTGATCAGAAGGGCAAGGTTGTGAAATCATGCATTTTGGGAAACTTGTAGATACAAAAGTAATCATTGTCTCAATTGAATTTAGGCATTCTCATGGGTGTGAGCCCTAATTTCAACCAAAATCAAGTTGGCATTAGAAAACCACCAAGCTTGTTAAATTAAAATTAAACAAATGGACCACATTGTTATATATGTTATGGTCATAAAATATAACCTTTTAGATGAATCAAAAATTAAACTGTAAGCTCTATCAAAATTAAATTTATGCTTTCCAATGGATAGTCCCAACACAATTAATGTGAGCCTTCTAAAGGATAAAAGTTCTAACTTCAATTATGTTAAGGTTAACTTCCATACTAATAAATCCGCCAATTAAACCCCACTTAAATCTGCTATAACTTACTCCCCAGTCTGGGTCGAGGGACCTTCTAGCACCTAGTCGTTCCAGACAACCTCCTATGCAAAAGTTTTGCTTGGCTTAGTCCATTGAATGAGTATGAGGACTCCTCGTGGGACATATAGAATGATGTAGTTATTTTTGCAATTGAATTTAGATGTAGAGCCCCTATTAGAGATGACTTGAGATATTGCATTGTTATGCATTCGTTTTAAAATCGGCACAAAGGTCATGCAGAAAAGTAAATTCATAAAGTAAATTGCTGTTTTAGAATTATAATATTTTAATCACAAATTTTAATTTTATCTTAAATATTTTATTATTAGAACTTTTTTTTAAAAAAAGGACATTTTTTGTCCTTAAAGAGCCTAGATTTCATTTCGGTAGAGCACAGACAATCCACAAGCCAAGAAAGCGAAAATTCAAGCACGTTGCACGAATATTTTATTATTAGAACTTTTTTCTAAAAAAAAGGACATTTTTGGTCCTTAAAGAGCCTAGATTTCATTTCGATAGAGCACAGACAATCTACAAGCCAAGAAAGCGAAAATTCAAGCACGTTGCACAATTATAAATCAAGCCAAACAAATATATATAAAGGCCGATGTTACTCGGTTGACAAAATATTCCAGGAATGCTTGAAAAGCGACCTAATTTTATACATGAAAGTAAATTCAGAATTTAGGGTACAGGACACGAGCTTCTGCTTCTGGTCCCCGTTATATGGTTCGGTGCACCATGTGCCTTGGAATTCATGTCTGTGCCTTATTTTCTCCACACACAAACTCCCCCACACTCTTGCACACACTAGCACTCCCTAGCACACGCACTTGCACACCTTTTTCATTTGGACTTCATCCCTATTTGTAAAGCTCTAAAAATAATTAAGGGTTGCTTCAGACATCTCTTTAAAATTCGGCTAAATTCATTAAATAAAAGGGGTAACCGTTTTTAGCGCCTAGGCGTCAGTCAAGTATGGACTCTAGCGCTTATGCGTCAGAAGTGGCGCTTAGACGCCAGAAGTGGCACTTAGGCACCACTGCTTCATAACTCTATTTTGCATCCATTTCCACTTCTTTTCCAGTAAACTCCATTTTGCTGCACTTGAAATCAAAAAAAAGGCAAAATACATTTTATTAAAGTGCAATGTCATCAAAAATAAACATGAAATGTATATATAAAATATGTAATTTTAAGGCATGTCATCTACCTTTTGTCTTTCTTAACAAAATTGGAATCTAAAACATCTGCTCTGCTAATCAGATCATCATATGGTAAACTTATAATGCGACCAAACCATTAAAGACGACCCTCTCTAATTTTTTTTTCGTCACTGGAGCTACACCAACCCTATCACAAATATATTCATTTCACATTTTCTCTCTAAGTGTAAAACCACTCAACCACTCATCCACCTAATCATCTAATCATTCTCACCTCAACAACACTTAACTTAGTATTAAGCTTCTCTTTTAAAGGCCGACATTTAGCGTCATAGAGCATTGCAGATCTCACCACAATCTTATCATGGATAGTTCGACACATTATTAAGCTTCTATTTTTAAGGCCGACATTTCACATTTTCCTTTCAGTCTAAGCGGTAATTTTCTATCACACAAAAGGCTCGAAGTATTCCTCCACTTCAACCGACCAACTTGAATTCTATTATTAACATCTCTATCTATATCACCATTGCTTTGAACAACAGACCCGAGATATCTAATTTGTCCCTATCTTTTAATAATTTTATCACCCAAAGTTACACTTCTGTCACTAGAGCTACTACTACTATGATTACATTCCATATATTTAATTTTAGTTCTACTCAAATGAAGTCCTTTAGACTCCAATGTAGGCTTCCATAATTTAGGTTTTTCTTGAGCTTTTTCTCTCGTCTTATCCATGAAAAGGACATCATCAACACAAAGCATACACCAAGGTACATCCTCCTATAAATGTCCAGTAAGACCATCCATAAGTAAAGTAGAAAGATATGGGCTTAAAGCCGATCCCCACCGTAATCCAACAAAAATAGAAAAAAATATTTGGTCAATCCTCCTTCAGTTCGAATACGAGGAGCCCCATACTTTGTCGTTAAATGATCAAAAATATTTTAAACAACATTTTATAATATTAACTGATGAATTTTGGCTATCGAAAATAGACTAAATTCTTGTTGTGGTTGGGAGTTGTATGAGTTATGATAATGTCTGTAGAACATAGAGGCCAGAGTTGGGAGTTGAATGAGTTGTGTCTGTAGGCCACAGAGGCCGGAGTTGAGAGCTATGTGAGTTATGATATGTTCATAAGCCACAATATATAATTGGGAGATGCATGAGCTGTGAAAATATCCAACAGTCGTAGAGGCAAGAGTTAGGAGTTATGTGAGTTGTGATAACATTTGTAGGTCATAGGGGTTAGAGTTGGAAGCTGTGTGTGCTCTAATATGTTGTAAGTAGTTATGATAGTGTGTGTTGTTTCAAAATCTTTGGAAGACAACATTACAACATTTGCAGAATGTGTCGTTGTATTATATTTGAGGTACGCTATCTCACTGTCTTTAGGGTGCTTCACTACAATTTCTTCAGTGTGCGTTGTTACATTGTATGCAGAATGTGCATTGCAACACCTTCAAGGTGCATTACTCCATAAAATGCTTCATTATTCCACAACAATGGTCGCTACTTTGCATAGTGCATCGTTACCCTCAACATTGATAAATATTCAACAAGATGCTTTGTTAAATTACAACACACATTGAGATTTTATAGTGTGTGTCTTAATTCCGCAAGGGGCTTCGTTGCAATGAAAAAGGGGTGACCAACGGTGGTTGATTGTGGCTAGAGAGTAGTAATCGACAGTGGTCAGCAACGACAAGAGCGAAAAACGTTTGTTGGATCTTCGATGTATAATGTGGACTTCAACCGTTCTCCAAGTCTTGGGTTACCTCTGGTTCAATATCTTGCTCCTCTTTCATGAAAAGTGAAGCCTCCCGACAAACAGGGAAAGAATCTGGACCACTTCATTGCACGACCCAAATAGAACCCCCTTGATCGGACTATGTTCTACGAATGGAGGGCTTTAAAGATGCTACAACTGAGTGATTTTAGGCCAGTTAGACACATCTTGTCGAGACACTCTATTTGATCATATGCTTGTCAAATTTGAAATCTATTTACCCTTCTAATTGGACACAAGAAGCTTACAAAAATGAATTAACGGCTTCATCTGCGAATGATATGACAAATTAGACCAACTTTGGTGTCATTATATTTTTTTCATCGAGTCAGTCAGTTTAATTATATGCTTGCCAAAATTTTGAGTTCATGATAATTTTTAATTAAGTCCGAGCATTCTCTGCTAAAAAAACTATCTCCAGATGTATATCACATTTTAATATCTATGTCAAATGATAACAATTTATTGATATTGTATCGAATAATAAAAAACATCAAGTGACCCCGCACAAACCTCTAGGTAGGATCTTCACATCAAATTTATGTGCCTCCTTATAGGGGTGTAAACGAGCCGAACACGAGCGAGCCATGCTCAGCTCTTGTTCGGCTCGGTTGTTT
>NW_018164824.1:230652-233482 GCF_001263595.1 Phalaenopsis equestris | reverse complement strand
TTATCGAACAAAATTAACGAGCCGAACACGAGCTTCTTAACAAGCCGAACACGAGCTGTTCGCGAACAACGAGCCGTTTTGACAGCCCTACCTCCTTACAAACAGCTAACATTTTCCCCTACGCTAAATTTGGAGAGATTATTACATTCGGTTGATGATGTGAATTTTTTCATGCTGCTGCACAAACGACATGCAAACCATACCATCATATTATTTTTCCCTAAATCTCACTCTCTAAATGACTTTCTCCATCACACTCAGACCAAAATCTCTCTCTCTCTCTCTCTCTCTCTACTCATTTCAACTTTCACTGCCTTAGGTTTCTTTTTCTTTCCATACTTATTCAACTTTCACTGCCTTAGGTTTCTTTTTCTTTCCATAGGCTAACCCCTCTCTTTCTCTTTCCTTCCTTCAAACCTCCTACTCCACTTCTCACTATCTCTCTTCCCTCTGAATCACCAATCCACTCCACTTCCATTCTTCCCTCTAAAATCTCCCAATCTCTTTCCTTCTTTCAAACCTCCTACTCCACTTCCATTCTTCCCTCTAAAATCTCCCAATCTCATCTAACCAAACCACAACCAATTCCCAGCCAGCTTCCCAGCCAATAATACAATCTCCAAAGCTCCCATTTTCCTCCCCATCCATGCTCCAAAATCACCAATACTCTACCATGTCCTAAACAACATGATGGACGGAGTAGAACCCATAGACACAGGAATCCTCTCCCACCACTCCAACCTCCCTCTCCAATTCCTCCAAAAGAAGGAATCAAAAGAACTCCCCATCTCCTCCTCCTCCGCTAACCACCACCACTCCATCTCCACCAACCCCAAACCCTCACCCAAACGCAGCTCCACAAAAGACCGCCACACCAAGGTCGACGGCCGTGGCCGCCGCATCCGCATGCCCGCCCTCTGCGCCGCCCGTGTCTTCCAACTCACCCATGAACTCGGCCTTAAATCCGACGGCGAAACCATCAAATGGCTCCTCCAACAAGCCGAACCCGCTATCATCGCTTCCACCGGCACCGGCACCATCCCTGCCAACTTCAACTCCCTTAACATCTCCCTTTGTAATTCCGACTCATCCATCTCCGCCGGCCCATCGCACCACTTCCACTCCTCCGTCGCTCCACCACCCGTTCGCCCCCATCCCAATTGGGATGTCGAGCGGTGGGACAACGAGCTCATTGCAACAACGGCTCATTTGTTCGCCTCCGGCGAACCGGTGTGGACATCATCTTCGACGGCAACGATGTTTCGAGAGTTCATGAACATTCCCATGGCAACTCCCATGACTTCGCCGCTAGGTGGCGGGGGTGGCGGTGGAGTAGGGCATTCGGGTCTTATGGCGGCACTTAACTCGTTTAGACCGGTGGAGGCCGGAAGTCAAGATGAACGGGAGAGGAATGATCATAGCATGACTACAACTGAGTCTTAGCCAAGTTTGCTGCTTAGCAATTCTGCAGTTCTATATATATATATGGTTCTATTTGCTTGTTTCTGCTTCTTTGTTATTATTATTATTTTGTTGTTTTGGATTATCTATCGGTGGAAACAATTCTTTGATCTTTAATCTATGTGAAAGTTACAAAAACATTTGATACATTGTGTTTTCTTATTACATATTGTTTAATTTTTAGCTATTTATAATTTTTCAATTTTTTTTTTGTTTTTTTATAATGAAGTTTGCAGTTAATTAGAACTGTTACAGGATTGGAGTTTCTAAGGTTTTATTAAACAAGCACTTGCCCAATAATCCCTTAAAAAACTACATAATTGTGGAATGAAATAGTTGTAATTAATTTTAATAAAATTCAGAATCTGTTTGAAGCAGCTGCAACTTATTAAATAATCTGCTGATAAGTTAGTTGCGATGACTATTAAAAATTTTTATTTTTTTGAAAAAGCCAGACCGCTGCAAGAAAGCTGTCACCGCACCTAGATAGGTGCGGTGCTAAAACGTTGTTTTTCAGTTTTTTCAAAAAAAGGCATAAGCTGCCAAAACGCAGTTTATCCAAACAAGTGAGGTGCATTTTCAAAACTCCCACCGCACCAAATAAGCTATCACAAACAGACCCTCAGTATAAACACAGCTTTTCTATTAGTCTACACTAATTATCAGTCTTTTTGCAGATTCAAAGCTTCGAAATGTAATATATTAGTAATTGCAAAAAGCAAAGTTTGCATGCAACATTGGATTGAAAAATGAATAACAAATATGAGTAATTAATTACTTCATATAATCATGGAGCTTACATTTCAGTAGTCGGCTTCTAAATATCGGAAGATCTAATTATCATGTTTAGAGCACTATCTAATAAAATTTGAAGTCATGATGACATTTTTCAAATATTTTGTAATTTTTATTAAATATTAATCATTATGTTATGAAAAAAGATAATAAAATATCCTTTACAAATAGTTTATTTTAATTATAAATATTCGGCTTCTAAATATCGGAAGATCTAATTATTTTGTTTAGAGCACTATCTAGTAAAATTTGAAGTCATGTTGACATTTTTCAAATATTTTGTAATTTTTATTAACTATTAATCATTATGTTATGAAAAAAGATAATAAAGTATCCTTTACAAATAGTTTATTTTAATTATAAATATTTTTATAATTTTAAAGTTTGATTTATGTAGTTGAATTTTATTAGTAATTGTTACAAATTTCTAAGAAATACAAATAATAGTTAGAGAATTGATAAGAGTGACAATAGGATTAAAAGTGTGGCTATATATGTTGCATTAAAGTGGATTTGGGAGAGCACTTATGCAATGAAATAAGATAAACTTCCCTCCTTAATATATATATATATA
>NW_018164824.1:216814-230590 GCF_001263595.1 Phalaenopsis equestris | reverse complement strand
TATATCCACCTAATCATTCTCATCTCGGCAACACTTAACTTAGTATTATGCTTTTCTATCACACAGAAGGCTCGAAGCATTCCTCCACTTCAACCAAACAACTTGAATTCTACTATTAACATCCCCATCTATATCACCATCGCATTGAACAACAAACCTAAGATATCTAAATCGTTTACACATTTTAATAATTTGATCACTCATATATATATATATATATATATAATGCATGAATGTATGTATGTATGCATTTATGTATGATATATATTATGGTTTAAGTCACTATCTTTGCCACTTACTTATAAAATAGTATTGCACTTTTTGACAGAAGTGTAACCATGGTTGGTGTGACAATTTTTTGTCAAAAGATTTTTAAGTAATAGGTCAAACATTTATATCCATAATAAAAAAACATTTAGTGCAAATCATAAATAATAAGAAGTTGGGGTAATTACATACAGACCACCCAAAAATTGCTATTTACAAATCAACCAGCAGTTTAATCCATTCTCAAACTCTCGCTAAAATATCAAAATTCACAGTACAGACCTAACCTATATTCTTCATTTTTATCAAATTTCTCAATAGTTTGATCGTGGCACGAATAAATACATCGATTCGATAATTCA
This sequence comes from Phalaenopsis equestris, assembly GCF_001263595.1. Classification (NCBI taxonomy): domain Eukaryota; kingdom Viridiplantae; phylum Streptophyta; class Magnoliopsida; order Asparagales; family Orchidaceae; genus Phalaenopsis; species Phalaenopsis equestris. Next base: position 229,961 of record NW_018164824.1, on the reverse strand, counting down.
TAATATTCACATAGATGTTTAGTTCATAAATATCAATGTTTTTGATGATCTGTATGTAATAATGTGATATTTTGTTACATTATTAAAAAAGGAAAAGTAAGCCCCCACCTCAAAGTTATCATGGTGTAATTTTGATTTGAAGGCTGTTGCACTTTCAAAATTCTTTAGTCCCATCAGCACCAATCTTTAGAACTTACAGCACAAGAAATATAAGTATGAAGCAAGTTGTCCAACCACGAAATCATTAGTACTGCAAGGGATGACGTAGGATGCCGCATTATTTGTCATAAATACTCTTTTATATTATAAGTAAATTATTAAAATTTGCCTGCAAATTCACTTATAAGCATACTATGGATGTTTAAATCCTTTAAATTTGAAAAATTATTGTGTGTGGATTGATCATACATTCGGATAATGGTCTGGATGCGGCCACACTATTTTGCATCACACAACGGCTCATTCAGACCGTCATTCAGATATACGATTGCTGCATGTAATAATTCATCAAGTAAACTCTTTCGTCACCCACCTCCTCCCCTCTTTAAATCTTGGCTCTGTCATTGACTAGTGTACAAAACAAAATTTTAATAAGCTTGGAGAATCATATGTGTATTGTTGTACCAAATGAAACTTTGATTCCCATATATGTAATATTACGTGCAGAGTCCAGATGTATTCAAACTCTAATATCATCATGATTCAGTTATTTAAAGCTATCTGCCTTTATGTTCTGGTTGATCGTACATTCGGATAATGGTCTGGATGCGACCATACTATTTCACATCGCACAACGGCTCATTCGGACCGTCATTCAAATATACGATTGCTGCATGTAATAATTCCTCAAGTAAACTCTTTCGCCACCCACCTCCTCCCCTCTTTAAATCTTGGCTCTGTCATTGACTAGCGTACAAAACAAAATTTTAATATGCTTGGAGAATCATATATGTGTATTGCTGTACCAAACGAAACTTTAATTCCCATATATATAATATTACGTGCGGAGTCCAGATGCATCCAAACTCCAATAGCATCATCATTCAGTTATTTAAAGCTATCTGCCTTTATGTTCTGTAAGAGGCCAGCACTTAGCTGTACAGAGTTGATAATGAAATTTTATGAAAAATAATTGGTATAAGAGAAAATGAATGCATGGACTATTTTGTATATTTATTGTGTAAATGTATAGATTGAGAAATAATGTGCATAACATATTAAATCTTTTTCTCCTTATGTAAATTTTATTATGTATAGTGGGCTGCATGTCTACATCAATCCATTGCACAAAAAATTCCTAAACTCCTATAAATATATATATATATATATATATATATATTACGAGAATATATGGTATAATGTTCTTTATGCGTTGATTTGACTTATTTTTTTGAAGGGTAAAGTTTACTCTCCTTTATATTGACTAACTGGACAAAGAAGTGTAAGACAAGTCTGTTTTCTTGTAACATAATGCATGTTTTTGTTGTAGGGACTTTGATTTACATAAACAATCATTTCTCCTCTACTTGATTGCTAATATAAAAACTTGTCTCTTATGCTAATCATTTCAGTAGAGGAAAAGAGAAGCATCATTATGCCAAAGCTAGATTCCTCATGTTAATAGCTGTATGGTTTAGGCTTAAACTTCCTTTTTTTTACATATATTTCATATATATTTTATGACAGGACTTTTAATTTATAGATGTCATTACTTACACAAGCCATGTTAATTTGTTGGTTAAAAATTTACGCTTCCAACCATGAAATTCTTTGTTCAAAGTTACGTGCACGTGTATTTGCAATTAAATTCGCTCAAATATCACTGGAAAAAAAATCATTATTCTGTAAAAAAAAATTATTAGTCGAAGCATATCACTAACAGCACACTAAAGCGGTATATACATATCATAAAAAACATTACAACTTACAAATTTTAACATCAAGCGAAGACTTTGAATTGACAAATCGATGTATTTACATGTGTCATAATCAAATCATTGAGTATTTATAAGAAAAAAAAAAGATAAAAAAAGGTTGGGGCTCATCATGATTTTTTATATTTGAATTGAAAAATGAGAAAGGAAGGTGTTAGATTTGTAAATAGCAATGTTTCAGGGTGTTAGAAAATCACATTTTGTTAATTAATATTTTTCATAAATGGTCAATGTTCCAATATTGTGAAGTGAAGTTGGTCTGAATGAAATTTGTTCCTCTGCTTTTCTTTTTGATACAAACTTACTGAAAAGTACTTTTTGTTTGCAGGTTTGTGGGGAATGAGCTGCCACCATTGTCTGCTACAATAAAATAGTCTGCAAAGTTAAATTTTCAAATATATCTTTGAAGACTGATTGCATGAAAACAATTGAGATCAATTATTCTATGAATTATTGTTATAAAAATGAGATTTTCAATAATGAGGGCAGCTTATATGTTAGGTATGACTCATATATCATAAATGAGACAGATGCTGGAGCGGAGTAGAGCAGAAGGATCTGTCCGATCGGGGGAGTTTCATTATGTGAGTTGGGGGTGCGAGGGCAACACCGTGCAGTTTGATACACAGATAATTTAAGTAATTACATATTGTATTATATGGTTATATATATGTCCTGTTTGTAACCCTATGCGAGTCTCTTAGACCCTGAAATTCTGAATCTTGTACTCTGTACTCTTTTCTGAAGTCGCCACTCTACTCCCGAGGATGTAGGCATGTCTGTCGAACCTCGTAAATCTCTGTGTTCTTCAGAATTTGTGTCGATTCCTATCTTTCTTCGTCCTAATTTTCTCAACATTATATTTGTTCATGAGTTATTTTCTGGAACTGAGAATCTCCAACCAAAATTATTAAATCTCATGCCAACCATGACCTTTAATCATTTTCTATTTTAAAACAAGCATATAAAGCATATAAATATAGAACATATATATAAAATAAATCTGTTGGCATGTGATGGGGAATATTTTCCAAGATAATAATAAAGCATCTGCATTGTATGAATTAGCATGGAATTGGGTGTTTCTTCTGTGATTATGAAGAATTAGTTTGCAAATTTTACTTGTTATGAGTAATCATGTCTTTGTGGCATGGCTGTCAATAGTGGCTGGAACTGTGTTTTCCAGGTTAGTGTTTAGTATTTTTCTCATCCTAGCTCTATGCTATTTTCCAAGTACTCTTCATTTAAGGGTCCGTTTGGGGCAGCTTATAAGTACGGGCGGTATTTTCAAAAGGCCGCCGTACCGTTTGGTTCGCGCGTTTCGCCAGCTTATCCGAAACTGCGTTTGGGTTTTTACACTAAACGCGGGCCGTGGGTCGACCCCTGCGGCTGGCCCGCGGGCTGCGTTTCAGAATAAGCGGCTTATCCTGAAACACACAAGCTGCCCTAAACGGACCCCTAAATCTTAAATCATGAGGCAAAAGACAATACATTTTATTTGGTTTCAACCAAATTTAAAAATTGTTATATGCCAACTAGTTTTCAACATATTATACTTTTAACATTTAATAAAGGGTTTTGAGCTCGCTAAATTTTATATCCAGGACTTTCAATTTTTCTAATCTTTGGCTTGGAGTAATATTAATATATTAGAGATTTACTTTGAAAATATTTTGAACACATAAATCAAGGTATTTTATATTTACTTAAAATTTTCAATATTAGAATGAATTCTAAATATATTTATGTCACAGGATGTATTCTCAAATACCAGCGTATACGCATATACCGGTATATTGGAAATTTCTTTTTTTTTTTATTGCTTTGCAGAAATCAACTCACCTGTTGAAGTGGTTGAACTGAAGCCTACCTGTGTCGAAGTGGCTGAATCGAGCTCACTTGTTTGAGCAACCCATTTGATTCATCTTCATCCTAAGCAGTTCGTGGAAGTCAAAAGCAGAACTAAGAACAAACCAGAAAAGCATGTTAAAATTTAACGTAGAAAAATCAGAGAATGAGAACTGAGCCACACCAGAAGAAAGATTTATGTGTTTGAATCAGAAAGGTTACAGACACTACAAGAAAAAAACACTAAAACCAAAATCAAAATCGACGGTCTACGCTTGCGTCACAAAAAACGTTCCATTTTCCGACGGTATAGCTAAAGTTTCTGATCTAGGTTATTTGTGACGGCTTAACTGCAGGACATGTCGTCGCTTATAAACAATAACTTTTTTTTCAACGGTTTTAATCATTACCAATGTCTTTTGTCGTCGGTTAAAAACAAATATTAATTGAAGACCATTTTGCATGGTTATCCATGAACCTGTCATTTAGTGGGGTTTTAATTGACGAGTTTCCTTAATAAGCGACTGTTTTATCCATCGGTAATAATATAAATTACCAACGGTCTAGTGTGGTTTATATTTGACTTATTTGCAACTACGAAACTGCATAAATTTCATCACTTATTAACAACAATATTTTTGCCAATGGTTTTATTATTACTGACGCAATAAGCCGTCAGTTAGAAACGTATATTAACCGACGAATATTTGTCGTCGGTTTTCTTAGAACCGTCATCTGAGGGGGGTATTAACCAACACATTTTTATAATAAATGACATAAACTGTCGTCGGTAATAATATTAAGAACTGACAAATTTGAAGCCATTGAGTGAGAATTTGAAAAATGGATGAACAAGGATGCTTGATTTGTAAATAGCAATGTTTTGGGTGCTTTGTTTGTATTCACCCCAAAACTTAAATTATGAAGGTTGACATTGGAGTTTAAAGGCCTTCATTTGAGTACAGTTTGAACTGAAGACATGAAATATAATTTAGTAGTAGCAGCTCTGGTGACAAAGTTGTAACTACGGGTGATCAAATCATTAAAAGGTGTAAAGATTTTAGATATCTTGGATCTCTTGTTCAAAGTTTAGGTGATATTAATGGGGATGTGATTAGTAGATTTCAAGTTGGTTGGTTGAAGTGGAGGAATGCATACGACTTAATATGTGATAGAAAATATTGCTTATAATTAAAAGGGCAATTTTATAAGATGGTAGTGAGACCTGGAATATTTTATGGCATAGAATGTTGGTCTTTAGATTAATGAGTTGTTCAGTTGAAAACAAGATTTAGTTTGAATGAGTTTTAATAAATGCAACAAATCTGAAATTATCAAATCCTGAGGTACGAACCAAATTCAAAATAGGATTTAGTTTGAAAAATGATAATCGCTTGGAAATTGATTGTGAGTTTGACTCACACATGAAACTAGAATTGAAATAAGCACGTTGAGGTACTAGCCAAAATTTTGGATGAAAATTATTTGGAACCTACACCATCACGACTTAAAGTTAGATTGTTTAACACCTTAATAATGTTAGTTCTATCGAAGATCATTAAACGGTCGAACATTGACTCATTAAACACTTCAAACACTGAATGCTATATTTATGATTGGCTTTCCATTTGGAGAATAAAGTATGAAAGAAATATACTCATGCAAGGTTTGGTGTAGCTATGGTGATAGATAATATTATGTCCAAAACTTTAAAAATATGTAGGACATATTATTGATCTTCGACAGCCTAATAAAAATTTTACTTCTATTACATTATGTTGATTATTGCCAGATTTGATCACCTTTGTTACAACTCGACCCTTACATCTACTATAAGTCAAATCGTTTAACATTTTAGTAATGTTAGTTCTGTCGAAGATCATTGATCGATTGAACATTGATTCACAATCCATTAAGATACATTCCTCTAATATTATATGTTACTATTGCTACACTAGCCCTCGCACAGATATATTTGTGTCATATTTTTTTCTCCAAGTGAAAAGTTAATCATAAACCTAAGTATCCTTGTCTCTGCAACATCTAACTGGATTATTCTCACACCTATGAACAAATTATGAGAAGAAAATGTTCACTTCTTTATCTAATAAAAAATCTAATTTACATTCCAAAAATGAAAAATTCACTTCAAACATTGTATTTTGCAATGCCATGAACATAGTGTTTGAAGTGAATTTTCATTTTGAAAATGGAGATTAGATTTCTTAAAGGTTGTTGAAGTGAACACTCTTACATCATATGAAATATTACCTTCTAAGAACTTGTTCATATGTTTGAATGTAATCTAGTAAGAGTTGTTGAGACAAGAATACTTAGGTGAATATTCAAAAATCACGATAACGTCCTATGTGGCTCGAAGATGTCTTTGCCTCACTGCTTAAAGCTTGGGATTCCCTGAACTACAATAGGAGGAGGGAACAAGCAAAGCAGAACAGACTCGATCAAACTGTGGAGGCATGGGGCACTCCAAACATACTAATAGAGTGCTCCCACATACATAATACAAGCGAAGACACTAAGGTTTTTATAGTTTGAAATTGCGTTGTAAATATTTTGTTATATGGAAAGACTGTGAAAGTGAGACATGAGCCCTCCGCCGCAGATGTAGATGAGCGCACCCACCAGAGGTAGTTCGACCAGCCCTGGATCAACGACAGTTCCCGTGCAACCCAAGTAATTGACAAGCTAAACAAGTTTAATGTTAATATATGCTAGTTGTAATTGAATGTAACTACTCTTTTTTGTAGGAGATATTCTAGCAGCGGAAGGAGAGTAGGTCCCAGGTGTCTGAAGGTACTACGATCCGCGAGTGTGATCCTTTCGAGTATGACTTGTGGAGGGAGGCCGATGAAAGGAAGAAGAATAGTGGAGTCTACAGGCTCAGGTGACAGGGATTTGCTTCCGACGCTCACTCCTCTATTAGTGCATTTGTAGCTTCCACCTCTATCGCACAGAACGAGGAGATCTCTAGGCACTTTGCTGCTGCATAGATGGAGGCCCATATCACTCGTATGAGGTCAAAGTTAGAGGTGAACATGGAGGCCAAGTTGAAGGCTGATTTAGATTCATTATAGCAGCAGATGAGGCAGCGTGGTGAGTTAGCATTGGAGGAGAAGGAGGAGACGGATGAAGAAAAGATAGGGAAGCATGATTAGGAGGAAATTTTATTTTTCTTTATGTTTATTTTGTATATTTGAATATTTATTTTTTCTCCGGACAGTGATGAATATATTTTAAAGTAAATGCATTTGATTTATATTGTGATTTGATTGGATAATTTACTATTTGACTGCTATTCTAGTTTAGATGTTGTGATAACTGATGCGGTAATGTAAATACGAAACAAAGATTTTTTTTTTTTTTTGATGCTATAGGTTTCCAAAAGCTTACTTTCGGTTTTACGACTACTTTCAACATATTCGTATGCAAAACCGACGACTAGCCGATGAAGTTATTTACCGATGTCTATTCGACACCGAACCAATGGCTTAGGTACATCACAAGAAAACAATGGGCGAGACACTTTTCTAATGGTTTAATTGTCCATTTTTATAATCGACATATTAGAAACACAAAACCGATGGATCACCCGAGTCATCTGAAAATTACGGGCGGACTTTTTTCCAATAGTTTAGCCCTCGGTCTATATAGTCGACGCATTAGCGACTTATAATTGGCAAAAAAATTGCGTCAAGAAAGAGACATGTGAGACACTTTTCTGACGTGTAAGATGTCACTATTATTTACGGGTCAACTGTCAGTTAAATGAACTAACAGGAACTGACGATTCAAAATTTTACCAAAAAAAACTATGACATTAAATCATCGGTTATGCTTCGGTAATTAAATGTCATCGGAATTTCAATCAGTTCTGAAATTACCGAGAGGCATTTTACCTGCGAGTTTAAAACCATTGATAAACTATCAGAAACAACAAATGTGACAGTTTTTCTCATCATAACAGACTCAATTTCCTCTCTTCTCTCAAAGAATCTTACAAATTCTCGCTCCAAACTCTTCCTGCTCTGACCTGGCGCGAGAAACGCATGTCAAAATCACTGAAATCCTCATCTCCGACACCTCTCACCTTCAGAGGGATTTTTTTCAAAGAACTGAACTAAGGGATAATTACATATATAGCATCGAAAACATTGCTATTTACAAAATCTAGCATTAGGTAATAATTTTGAACTACTGAACCGATGTTCTTACGTGTGCCAATGTCAAATCATTAAGCATTATATAAAAATGAAATATATGGGTCGGGGTTTTATCACGATTTTTGATATTTGTGTGAGAATTTAAAAAATGGATTAAAGAGGGGTGCAAGATTTGTAAATAGCAATGTTTCGTGTGCTTGTTAATATTTTTCATACATGGTCAATGTTCTAATATTGTGAAGTGAAGTTGCCCTGAATGAATTCTGTTCCTCTACTTTTGTTTCTCTTGATACAAACCTACTCAACATTGTCTTCTACACTAAAATAGTTTCGAAAGTTAAGATTTAAAATAAATCTTTGAAGAATGTTTGCATGAAAACAATAGAGATCAAGTCATTTTATAAATTACTGTTATAAAATGAAATTTTCAGTAAGGAGAGCAGCTCATGTTTGGTCATAACATCTCACATTTCTTCTTATTTAATGCCTTGCCAACCATGAACATCAATCATTTTCTCTTTTAAACAAGCATACAAAGCACATAGATGTATAACATATAAAATAAACTTGTTGGCATGTGGTGGGGAATATTTTCCAAGATAATAATTAAAGCACTGGCATGTGGTGGGGAATATTTTCCAAGATAATAATAAAGTATCCGCATTGCATGAATTAGCATATAATTGGGTGTTTTTTCTGTGATTATGAAGAGTTAATTTGCAATTTCTCTTGTTATGAGCAATCATGTCTTTGTGGCATAGTTGTCAATGGTTGTTGGAACTGTGTTTTGTGGTTATAATGTTTAGTGTTGTCATCGATCTGTAAGGACCTATTTTTTCACCTCAAACTCTACTGAACGAATTGTTTAATCTCTCTCTCTGTCTCTAGTTCTTATTTATCATTCCAACTCTCCCAAACCTTATCGTCTTTTATGTGGACTGGTGTTGTCCCTCTCTTCTATTTCTCATCCTATCTTGTTTCTATGCTATTCTCCAAGTACTTGTCATTTAAGAGTCCGTTTGGGGCAGCTTGTGCGTTTCAGGATAAGCTGTTTATCCTGAAACACGGCCCGCGGGCCGGCCTCAGAGGTCGACCCGCGAACTGCGTTTAGTGTAAAAACTCAAACGCAGTTTCGGATAAGCTGGCGAAACGCGCGAACCAAACGGTACGGCGGCGTGGCGTAGCATTTTGAAAACGACGCCCGCACTTATAAGCTGCCCCAAACGGACTCTAGATCTTGAATGGTAAGGCGAAAGGCAATACATTTTATTTGGCTTCAGTCAAATTTAGAAACTGTTATTTGTAAACTAGTTTTGAACATCTTATACCTTTAAAACTTAATAAATCTAATAAGTGGTTTGAGTATGCTACATTTCATATGGAGGAGTATCAATTTTTTTCTTGTTTGGTTGAGGGTAAATTTTTTTCTTGTTTAACTTATTTTTTCAATTTTTTAAAATGATTTTCATTTTTATTTATTTAAAAATTGCAATATTGGAATGAATTCTAAATACTTTTATGTCGCATGACTTACAAAGTCATGCAACATCACCTTGCAACTTTTTGGCATCTCACTCACAATCATCTTGTCAGGAACACTACCACCCGATGCTTTAGAATGACCTCACCAGTCAGTCTTCCTTGTCAGCTCTTCATTTCTTTCGCCCTTGTAGACATCAATTGTTTCATACCCTCTTACATTATCCATTGCCCTAAAATTTTAAAAAAATTAGAATAAAAAATAAAAATAAATTCATTTTACTTTCAACCATACTAAAAAAAAAATCAAGCAATTATTTTACATTCAACAAAATAAACTTGAGTCTTTTAGAGCATAATTGTCACCTAGCTAGAGTTGATATAAGATTTTATTATTTCAATATTTGGTATAATTTAATTTATTAATGCCAGTCATAATCATTCCTTAGTTTAAGACCATTTAAAAATTTCAAACACAAAAAATTTAATGCAAAATCATTCTTATGTTATTTTATTAGTTATCTTCAGTCAAACCCTAATTTGGCCTTTATATTGGGTTGAACATGGTTAACCCTGTCACTCATTATAGACATAATGAACATATGAACTAATTTGAGAATTCCTTAAAATTAACTCGTTCTATTCAATTCTATTAACACAAGATTTAACCAAACTCAACTTTAAGTCAAGCTTAAATTGTTTTATGCTCAAGTTATTTATTTATTGACTTTTATGAGGCCCTAATCATTATAATCACTTTCCACATCTTATAGCCATATAAATAACCCTTTGATTTCCTCCCAAGTATGCAAACTCATCTCTCCTTAAGTCCTCATTATTGTCAGCCCATTTCACTCCATTAATCCTTAAGCCTCATTAACTCCTATGTCTTTATTCTACCAAATTACCAACCATAGAAACTCATATCCATACTTGCATCCTTATTAAACTAGAAACCAAACTTATCATCTTAGCTGGAGTCTAATTACTTTAAATATCAGAAAAATCTTACCTAATTAATTATACAACTATTATTTATTAGTATTTATCCCCTTTAAATCACGTTCTCGAACATCAGCTTCCATTTCTAGGGCAATTTCCATACATGATCTATTGAATATCACACATCTAGGTGTTTTGGCCCATCCTCCTCCCATCATACGAATGCTCTTTCTAAGCCACTCTCTTTGTGATATCATATTGTCATCACTGGTCACTTCACAACTTTTACGCTGATAGTCAACAATAACTTCTTTGTAAAATTTATTCACAGCCACTCCCAACTTTTTATTGGTTTGTTCTTAGAATGTATATTTCAACCTTATTCTTACTCAATCAGTAACACCTCTCGTCATTTGTGTACCAAGGTAAACTAGCTAATTTTATTCTTGAATTTATATTTTCTTATACCATTTGAAATTAGCTTTTATGGACAAGTTTATAACTAGTAGGCCTTTATTAGGATCTCTTTACATGAAAGTAATGTTGTTTTTTAAAGCTTGTCTTGTATCCTAGTTTTACCCAAAATTTATTTTTTAAACATCTCTTATATTGGGGATTACACAACTCTTTTTATAAAATAATCAAGGTTGACTAAGGACTTTTTGATGAGATCAACAAAATGGTCTCCTAAATTATAAATTTTTAACAGAATTGCATATTATTTTCATCTAGATCTTTTTCCATATTTTGAGCAAACCTATATGATAAATTTATTATGTACTCATCAAAATCTTTAATTGATAACTCTCTCTACATATGAATTCTCTTTTGCTTCTATATATTAAAGTATTTGATTGCTAAACTCTTTCTATATATTAATGTTGTTTAAAGCTTCTTAAATATCATTTGGAATATTGGTTCTCAAGTTAAGAGCTTTTTATAAAAAGTGTTTTTTGGGAGTAGAATGAGCTTTTCTTCATTTTTCCTCTTATTTTGGGCATGAGATTCATGCATGTTGAAATTTTTTTAGATGGAACACTTTTTGTTAATATCTAAATAACACTATTATAAGCACTTGCTCTTTCTCACTCAACATATATTGATGGCATTCCCATGTTCAAATCAAGATTGTGGCACTTCTATTATTTTCATCATTAAATTTTTTTTTTTCAATTCATAAAGGTGATGAACCTAATGAATTAAAAATATAAAATGCCTCCTATTAAGTATTTAACAAGATTATCAATATTAAATAACAAACTAAGTTAAAGGATATGATCCTTTTTTTTCTATAATGAGAGCTAACTATAGTTTACCTAACATTTCTCCTAGTCTTTTTTTTTGTGACAACTTTACTCCAATAGTTATTTATTTGTCTCTCTCACCATCTAAGCAAATCTAAATAGAAAAATATTATTCCTCTTATTCATATTGACCTTGCAAAAAAAAAAAAATATTAATTCTACACTTGCTCTAACTTTCAATGTGGTTTGGTCAACATAACTACTTAAATTATGATCATGATTAGTTAACTCTTACATCATTTTCATCATATTTAATGATGGAGTTGCAATGGGAAACATTAACATCCACACTTAATATTATAGTGGTAGTCACAACATGGACGAAAAGAAAAGTTGTGAAAATTTTTTTATTGTAATATGGTATCCTCTAAATCCTTCATGTTATCTAATGCCTAAGAATGAAAAATAAAATTTATCTAAGCTTATCCCTCACTATTATTTTCTTAGATCACATTGGCCTTTAGTGGCCTTAATTTAAAATTATTATTTTATTTAATAATAAAAATTTACTTTAAAAAATTAATTGACCCAACCCTAACCCAATAAATTAATTAGAGGTTAAGAATATTAATATTTGATTTTAATAAATCTTTCATTTATTTTTACCAATGGCCAAACTTAACATAAACTTTACCCTATCTTGAACTAAAACCTTAATTTGGGGTTATATCAACCTAATTTTTTTTATTTAATATGTTAATAATATTCAATTTTAATCTAATTGAGCCCATCCACTCGACCTAATATGCCAAATTTTAAATAAATCTAAATCAATATGATCTTAGAGATTTGACAAAAAAGTCAAACTAACTTTAATTAAGCCTAACCACTTGACCTAATAGGTCAAATTCACTTAAATGAATCACTTGAATGCCCAAATCTCCTTCAATGAGCATGTAGAAGTTAATCATAATCAACTCAAGCTAAATTAGGAATTGTAATAACCTAATTAATTAATCTCAAACTCAACCAAATCCTATGTAACTCAATATGATCTACACATTTTGATTGGCCAAATTGATTTAATTAGCTAGCTCTCCATCGGGTCACAACAGTTTAATGCAATTCTAATTAAGCCTAGTTGAGCATTAGATTAGCCTAACTGAGTCTTGAACCCTTATTAGCCTAATTAATACCAACTTGAACTAATCACATCTATGCTTCAAGCCAATCCAACTTTATCTATTTATTTTCTCAATCTTAATCACTAACTAAAGTTTAGAACATCTTTTACAATAATGGGAACTATTTATCTCACCATATGTGTGCATCCAACTATATTATTTGATACATAATTATCAATAGGGCTGGCAAAACGGCTCGTTGTTCGCGAACAGCTCGTGTTCGACTCGTTAAAAAGCTCGTGTTCGGCTCGTTAATTTCATTCGATAAGTTAATGAGCCAAACACGAACAAAGATGTATACTCGTTTTGGCTCGAAATACTACTCATCAAGTTTA
>NW_018164824.1:204087-216703 GCF_001263595.1 Phalaenopsis equestris | reverse complement strand
TGTTAAAATAACTATTTGTTCGTGAACAGCGCATGTTCGGCTCGTTAAGCAAACGAGCCGAACACGAACACACCTTTTGAGCTCGAAATATAAACGAGTCGAACACGAGCTGAGCATGGCTCACTCGTGTTCGGCACGTTTATACCCCTAATTTCCAACAAAAACTTGATGTTTTATTATTTAGAATGCTTTGAGAAAACATTTAAATTATAAATTTAATTATCTCTATTGCTAAAGAAAATCTTTTCATATGAAAGTTTAGAGCAAAGTAGCATGCTATTGCATTGAAGGAGCCAATAATATAAAACATCATTAACAAGAGTTAAACAATGGTGGCAATGAGTTAGCTGGTGGAGGTGAATGAAGTGTTATTTTAGTGGTTAAAATGTAAATAGTAGGGTTTATGTGTTAGGCATGTAAATACGATAGAATTTTGTGGTTTGTATGTAAATTACCCTAAATTCAATCAACCTTTTCTTATAATTGTCAAGGACAAATTATATTGTCAAGATTATATTTTGTTTCCTCTCTTAATGTTTTTTCTCCTTCAAGTTTATGGAACTTAATAGCTTTAAAATTTAGATTGAATGAATATGTTTTAAGGAAATTTGATGCATCTCTCTAAAATAGAGTATGTATTTATGCTGTATGTCTGAATTGGAGGTGCTGTTACCTTTAATTTATAAAATAAAATATAATACTCAAAATTTTTCTTAAAAATTTGAAGTTAATGTAATGCATTCACACTATGAATTATATCTTCTTAATTTTTATGATTGTTGATGATGTGTGCTAGAAAATTCGCGGCGGTAGAGTAACGGACTATCGTCTTAGCGTTGTACGAAAGTTCAACATACACATAGATGAAAGAGAAACAGACGATGATGACTCCAGAAGTTTTTACTTGGAGATCCCGTAAGGGAAAAACCGAAGGGTTTGGCTCAGTTGCGGAAATTCAATATTGATTGATGATTACAGAAATCCCTTGTTCCACAGACGAGAATGGGTAACTATATTTTTCAGGTTACAACGTTGACTGACGACGTCTGGTTGGTGGTTATCGATGGTGGTTAGTGATGGTTGATGATGGTTAGCGGAGGTCGACGACGGTCGGTGGTGGTCCATGATGGTCGACGAAGGAGGCGGTAATGCTGAGCTGTAGCTTCTTCTCAATGCCTCAAGCTCTCTCTCAAGACTTCAGCTCCACCACATGTCAGGGGTAGGGTTCTATTTATATTGTTATGGGTGCAATTAAAACAGAAATATCAACCGTTTTGATCAGACGATCCATAGAGTTTCCCTCAATCATGCGGCGTTTAATGGACATTTGAGTGTCTTACCAATATCGGAATTAAGTAATCTTGGGCTCGTTGGATTTGTCTTGTCGAGACGTTCGATTCGAGTATAAGCTTGTTATTTTCGACATCTATTTGACCTTCCAAATGTGTTTGAAAATCTACTAAAAGTGGTTTAATGACTTGATCTGGGTTTGATTTGACTCGAATTGGACTATTTTTTTATCATTAGGTCAGTCTCATCTAGCCAATCAGTTTGACTAAAAGTTTGCTGAAATCAGAGCTCTAGATGAATTTTTATCAAGATTTGAATGTTTCTTACTCAAAATATCATCTCAGGATCCCTGTCTTGTCTCGAGATTCGTATTAGATGATGAAAATTTGTTGGTGGCGTATCTGTTGAATTCTAAAATATTTTTTTGTAAACAATGAGAGAGAATGTTTAGACCTTAATTTTTGTCCTGGCCACCTACTCATAGAGTTCTCAAAATACAGTTACATAAAAATGAGAGAATAATCATTATAACCACCCGAATAACTGAATTGGCATGTGTGTCAATGAAAATTACATTAAAATACAAAGAAAATATAACTTCTATCAATCTCGAGGCGTTCTAGTTCAACCAATTATGTCTACCGACCATATATATCATATCAATTTTGGCGAGGTTGTTTTTGTTTCTTTTTTCTTTTTATTTTTGAAGGACTTCAATTTGTCCATTGTCATATATTTTCATTTTTCGAATAAGTCTCTCTTCAAGATCATTTGAATGATCAGAAGTACAAAAGAATTTAAAAAGACGAACATACGATAAAAACGACAAATAAGAGAAAGAAAATGTGAAGAGCCTACGTGCTATAAACCTCGCAAGGATGTGTCAAATATGTCTGCCCAAACGAGATTGGGCAGAAACACCTTGGATCAATATCTACGAAAGAATACCTACCTTGATTACCTACAACAAGAGATTCATGTCTGTTTATCTGTTATGGGGTCCAGAGTGCTCCAAATGGGACATATCCCACTTGGTTAATTATATCTTGGGGTTGCCCAATAACACTCTTAATCCAAAGCAGTTTTTCTTACAAAAGTAGTGACGACAAGTGCATGACTATAAAAGATGGTTTTTTCACAGGGGAATGCTTTGATGTTTTCAAAACTCTAGCTAAGTCATTGGGCGGAGAGTGAGTTTCTTGCGGTCGCACATGGATAACAAACACATCAACATACGGAGCCTACGAAACAAAAAAAATCATCTTGACAGGGAACCACGATACGTCAAAGCACATCCGAGTCATAAAGGTAGAGGACAAATCATCGTATCCCAAACGAGCGGCAGCTCATCAGCAATCAGGTCGTCCAGATGAAACCAATAAAGGAAAAATAAGTGATAGAGATCGATGGGGGTAGCCAAAAGAAGGGAGGAGTAATCCCTTGACGGTAGAGGTAGTCGGGTAAGGGTACGACGGACCTGTCATCCCATGCTACTAGGACCCAAAGTCTATCTAGTCATAAATGTAGTTGACCCAACACACCTAGAGATCCCCGATCAAGTATTCGTGAATTACATCATCCAAGGTGACTTTGGTAGCCCTAAGGTCAAAGGAACAAAAATCTATCCTATAACTAAAGGTAGTGCTCCAAGAGGTGGGACTTATGTCCGCCGAAGTGGCACAATTGCTACTGGAAAAAGAGAAGAAATGGTGGTTCAACTACAAATTGGAAATGCTCCCAACAAGAGGATTTACTTCTGTCTGTATTGGGAGCCTTCTAATGACCTAAACTTATGCTAGTCCAGTCAAGTTTGAAAAGTGTGGGGACTTCTCCTCGGGACATGCAAAGTGATGCAGTTATCTAATGCAATTCTTAGATATTATGGATGTCATATTATATGACTTTATGCAACCCATTTTAAAACCAACCCGAATGCCATACAGGAAAGTAAAAGCATGTTTTGAAAAAAATGGACAATTTTAATCCTAAATTTTAGATTTTCTTAATCTCTTATGATTAGGATTTTTGTAGAAAAATTACAATTTAAAGGTCCTAAAAAGCCTAAATTGTAATTTTTTGTAGCATCCCAGATAAACCAAAAAGAAACGGAGAAAGTAATCCAAACATGCAATCGTGTAAGAAAAATAAGAAAATGAGCCAATTAAAATAATAAAAGTGTTGTGTCAACTGCGTCTTTTGATTTAGATTTCTTTTGATAATATTTGGTTTAATATACATATAATTTTGATTTTAAAAAATAATATTTTTAATTTTTGAAAATAAGACCAAAAAATCTCACACATTTAATAATTTAAATAACCAAGCACTACACCACAAACAATGCACATATCTTGAGGAATCGACACATTTTTTTGTTAGCGGAGCACGATTACATAAACTAAAAAATTTTTGACATACGTTTGGTTTGCGAATCTTTTGTATATGTTGACCGACAAGTTCTCTTATCTAATATGAGGATTAAATGGAGTTTAATTTACCTGGGTTCTTTAGTTTCTTATAAAGGCAAACCCCTATGATTAATTATATCATAAACGACTGAAGCCACTTAGAAAGCTCTCGATAACGATCATATGTCTTTGTCTTCAAGATTTTAAAGTTTAGCTTTTCTCAAGGTTGAACACGAAGAAAATCATATGTGAATGGATCAAATAGGAGAAATTATTTTAAGAGTCCAAAGGAAAGAAAAATGTGAGGATGTCATAAATCTTGAGGAGAACCTAGTGACTTCCTAAACTATCTTGCTTTTTGGCTTCAATTTTGAGAACAATGTTATTTTAATATTTCAATCGTACATATTTTATTATTTAGGGCTTACATTTGCATTATATTCAACCATACAAATAACCTGGAAGATAGGAGGAATTATGTCATACCGAATGACAAACTCTGAATCCTAAAAGAGTTAGGGCTTATATTGGACAATATGATTGTGCAAAAGCCTAAAAATGATGTGAGAATTTATGTTGCACTAGACAATCAACATCGAAATCCTATGACATGTTGTTTAAACTAGGCAAGGTTTAGCTGATGAAGACCTTGTTTGCTCTCTCAAAGATGTACTTATGTGCGTTGTAACCTTGTCGTTATGCCCATAAATTTTCTTCTATGGCTTGTAGTTAATATGACATGTTTTGTCATTGTTAGGTTTTATTATTGGAGTGTTTTTCGGGTGAATTTTTATTTAAGTTAAGCGACACCGATCAAGATCCCAAGGTTCCGTCGTCCCAGCATCACCATTTTCTTTTGAATTTATTTAGTCTAAAAAAGTTGTTAAGTTCATTTAGCCCTGAGAATTCTCATTAACAACCGTTGGTTACCTCATCCGGGAGATTCTCATAAATTCATAAGGGTTAGATTAAGTGCGTTCAAAATAGTTTAAAGTAGCATTAAATTTTTTTGAAAGTGTATTTTGTTTTGCAGGTATTTATAATAAAACATGCATAGTATAGTAAAGTGAAAGTAAAGTAAAATAATAAAATTGCAATAAATAAATTGGTTGTTTTTGCATGGATAATATCATAAACATAGTATAATTGCAGGAAATTTAAACAAATTAGAAGAAAATCTAATATAAAGAAATCTAAACCAGTCATAGAAAATAGGAGTAAGGAAAAATCCGATGTCACATATGAAAGACCGAGATTGAGTGTAAGAATTTAGTAAAGATGGGGGTTTAGAGCTATGTTGTGTTCTTTATAATTCCAACTTTGATAAAAGCCGCCATCCTGATAATTTGAGGAGGGGCAATTTCTAATCTCAATCCAAGTAATTAACATGTGCACTTTTATAAGTTTTAATCAAAATTTTTTAATTTTTCATACATGTGAAGTTTATTTTGGCAAGCAAAAGTAATCACATCACAAAAAAAGATTTTGTTTTCTTATATTGTAAGTATATAGTTTTATAAAATAACATAGTCCACAACTAATTACTCTAATCAGGCTAGGACTACCGGCAACCTAAGAGTGTCAGGGGCAACTCTTACCAAAGCTGGTGAATAGTATCATCGGTCATATTCTTTTTCCCGAAGGATCCTTGAAGTAAGAGATACTATTTCAAATCCCACTTTATATCCCTCGTTTAGGACACATATGCAAGGTCATCACTGCCCTTGTCCTCTAGACCTCTGACTTACACAAGCCTGGTGATCCGTATGTGGCAAAATGCTCCCAAATGCTCACATGGGTTTAAACACCTTATTCAACACTCAAACCCTTAAGCATTGGGTTATAAATGTAGGATAATTAGTGTAGCGCATTTTATTAGAAGTGTGAATTAAAGGTCAGGTTGGTGGGTCCCTAGGATTTTGAGGATGGTTTTCTTTAACAAAGCATAATAGATCCAATTGTCCTTCAAAATATCAAAAAGATTGTAAAAGTGTTCGGGGCATGACCCTAAACATCTTTTAAATCCTCTGAATCATTTCGAATTCATTTGGACTGATCAACTTATTGAATTAATCATCCCTAGTGAAATTAGGATTTAGTTGTGGTGTTCTAACTTATACTAAGTGAACTTTAATGTTTTAATTATCCCATGAGTAGGCTAAGTAGACATTCATATGACATTTAATTTGGAAATTATGTGGGTGCCTGCCCTTAAGGGCAAGTTAAGTTGTTAAGGAATCCTCACTTCTTCAATTGAAATTAAACTTTTAGTATTTTAAAGATGTAATAATTGATTGAATGTTTTTTTTCTAAACCTCGTTAAGTGATTTTAGATCAAGCCTAGTTCACAACTAACCTCTTAAATCTTTATGGGTAGATTTGTAATTTTGAAAAATGTTGAATGAGATGAACTTATTTCTTATCAAAAGATTGTATTGTCGTCTAACCATTGATTTGGAGCCTCAATTTAATGGATTATTATCTTCCTAGATCAATCCCTTCACATTAGGATCATCTCTTGATTAACTTCTAAATCACAATAATTTAGAAAATTACATTTTTTACCATATCATATAAAATAATATGAATTGGTTTCTACCATTTAACCCTTTATGTTTCAATCGTTTCAGAGAGTTAATTGTGATCAATGTCACCCATTTGCCCTCTAATTTGACCTAAATTTTAATTAAAGTTCAAAATTTCATAATTACTATCTTACTCTAAGGCTTACTATCTTACTCTAAGGCTTTTCACTTCATAATTCTCTCAATTTAACTCAAATAACCTTGAAACTTTGTTTTTATCCTACTCATAGGTCAATTGAAACATCAGCAGAGGATTTATATTTTTCCAATTTTTATTTGATTTTAATGATTACTTTAGTTCAAAAATAGGAATTTTAAATGATGATTAATTTAACTAACCAAGACATATCCTCTATCTGTAGAAAAATTATTGGAGGTTTACCTAGGTTAGAGGACCATTTAAAATTATTTTTGTAAATTTTTTAATTATATTTTAAATTTTATAATTTTTAATTGATTGATTTTAATGAATAAATAAATAGAAAATATATTTTATTTTTGAAAATTCATTTTTTTTATATTTTTTATAAGTCTCTCTAACTTCAAGAAACTAGAGAATTTTCAAAATTTTCTGATATTTTATTTTATTTTATTCAAATATAGAGAAAAATAAATTTAAAGGTTAAAAATTATAGTTTTATATTAAAAAAATTCAGAAAAGCAATTTTTAGTGGTTCTATGTAATTAAGATGAGTTTAATAATATTTTGGAGTATTTTTATAATTTTAAGATTTTTGATATTTTTAATTATTTTCAAATTAGAAAAATGGTTAAAAATTAACTTTTTATTTTAACTCCAATTTTATTTTTCTTAAATTTCTCAAGTTCCAAGAAACACTTTACACTAATTTTCATAATTTTATTTACTTATTTATTTATTTATTATAATTATTTCAAGCCAAAATTATTATTTACTTAGAAAATAAATTTTCATATTAAAAATAATTTTTTTGACTTTCAATTTTTTATAGAATCTCAAAAATGTGATTACCTACAATTTGACCCATTTTGATAATTATTTGAATTATTTTATATTTACAATTTTCATTAATTTTTATTAATTTTAAATAAAAAAAAATACATTAAAGTTTTTTTAAGTCTGACTTTTATCTTTTTATAATCCTCTGACTGCAGTAAGCTTACCAATCTTGATTTATATTTTTCTGACCTTTATTTTATATAATTTCTTTAATTAAAATAATATCAAATATCTGAAAAATCAGACCTTTTGACCATAGAGGCATTCTATGACATTGAAAAAAAATCAGAGAACACTCATAAGCTTACCAAGAACAAGCTCTCAAAATTTCATTTAATCTAGATAATTATTTAATTATTCATGATTTAATTGCTCTTTGAAGCATTCAATTAATTTAAAAAAATATATAATGAAAACATTTTTGATTTTTAGTTCATATTTTCTCCTCTGTTCACCGAATAAGATATTTTTATTTTATTTTTATGATTTTTTTACACAAAGATATGAATTTTTAAAATTTTTGTAATTATTTACTTCCAAAATACCATAATTTTCTACTTATCGAAGTCGGCGTTGCATCATCCTCGACGTCTCCGAACTTACATGCGTCGCGCTATGATTGGGTGACCTTTCCACGCAAGCTTATGACTTGGCCCGCGGTTCGCATATCACCCTTCCACCTGACTCCATTTGCTTCGTCCGATTGATTCATGCTCGAATGGACGACATCCGTTCATCATCGCCGATCACCCTAAATCGAAAATCGTTGCACTCATTGAATTCGTCTCATCGAAATGCCCAATCCGACTATAAACTTGTCAGATTTAAAGATTATTTGCTTGCCATACTTTAAATGCATGATCGACTCACTTGAACGCGGATCATAACATTTTTAATATCATTTGTTTCATCATTTGGTTCATCATCATTATATGATTATAAATTGAAGTTTAGGCCTTTCAACATCAAATTTTTTAAACTTCTGATCAAAATGTACATCAATACAATTTTATTAGAAAATTTGTTAAAATCAGAATTAGGTTCATCATTAATCTGACTATAAAATTTATTAAAATTATCACGCATCAAATATCTTAATTATCAATGAATTACATTTTAACAGATAAAACAAAAATTCTTGCCAACTAGCACGCAGGACATGAACATGTGTTAGGAGTTGTCTGTGCTTGCGTCTGTTGTTTCTTTCCAGCGGTGTGTCACGCTCCGCGACATTCGAGAAATCATCGAGGCGAACAGAGGATGGAAGACTCTAGAGAAGGTCCGAATATGAGGAGTCATCAAAGGGACTCTAGAAGATTCCACCACGTTCAGGGGAGAGCAAGAAGGAAAAGCTCTAAAGAGGATCTAAGAATAACCTAGAATGTTCTAGAGTTATTTATGTACATTAGAATAGTCTAAGAGATAGAATATTATATTGTAATCTAGAAGCTTCTCTTGGACATTGTATAGTCCCGTCACAACATGACATCAAAAGATAGAAAAAATATTAAATCAGGACTCTTAATGTATTCAGTTCAACAATGAGGCGTCATGTGTCAAGTGGGCCTCACTATTTTTTAATACTGACTAATACTAGTTTATTACGGTGAGACCCATTTGATACGTGTCGCTTCACTGTTGGACTCCGAACGCAGACTGTGTTAAAAAGCATATCACTAAAAAATAAAGATCCGAAAGGATATTTACAAATAATTTAATATCATTTAGCTATAGAATAATAAGAGCTAAATCAGAGAGGGTATATTTGTATACCTTTGAAATAATTTATGAAAAGTTATTTAAGATTCGTTTTTTAGATAAAATAACAAAAGTTTCATATGTTTTTTTTTATTCATATTTTTAAATTTATATAATTAAATGATATTTTTTTAATTTTTTGAAATTTTTAAATATTTTCAGAAATTGGATCAAAATAAATTTGTTTATATTTTTTAAATAAAATATGATACATAATTAATCTTTTATTATATTTTTTAAATGGAATGAATAATTTTAAAACAAATAATGAACCATTTTAATTTTTAAATTTTTTATATATTAATCGTTCAAAATATTAAATATAAAATTTTAATCATATAAACTTAAAATTTATGTTTTAATGATTAATTAATAGCGAGTGATTCTCATAAATAAAGATTTAGTGTGATTAGAGTATTAATTTTTTATTTTAAGTAGTTAAATATTATAATTATTATTTTAAATGGTAGCTATAAAAAAACTTTTTTTATTTTCCCGACTCTTTGCTTTCCCTTCTTTCTTTTATGCCTTTTCTGGAGAACCCCTCTCTCTCACTCTCGATTCGAACTCGCTCTCTGTAATTCAGATTACAGCACAGATTATAATGAGTTCGGGATCCTTTTTCAAGGTGTTGCTGAAAAATTTCGACGTTCTTGCAGGGTATGCAAAGCCTAAGAACTTTACTGCTTTACATATCAGATTTGCTGCTCTCGCCCGTTTTTAGCTGCATTTATAGTAAATCAAGCATGAATTACATCCGATTGAGTTTCTTTCAAGCTGAAATGGTCGACTAATTTAGAGCTGGATTTGCAATTTTAGAGAGTATGTACTGGGAAAGTTCCTACCGATTTTTATCTTGTTCTCATTTCTAAAACCTAAGCCCATTTTTTGTCTAGTTTGTTGCAGGATTTCTGTTAGGGTTGATCTTTTTTCTCAAAATTTGTAGAGGTTTGTACAGGAAGAAATGTACTGGATGTTTTGTGTTTCATTTCTATGCGTTGAGCGAATAAAGCCTCTTAACTCCTTTTAGAAAGTCATGCCCTTAAAGTCTTAAAGACCCTCCATTTTTTTCTCCTTGTACCTCATACGCTTAAGTTATTTCATCAATTTAGATTTTTTTTGCTGGTCGCCTATAAAAGAATATTGGGTAACCAGCTTTATATAGGCTCATTACAGTCAATGGATTTGTCATTTTGTTGCCGCTGCAAATTTTATGATGGTTTGATTGGGGAGAATTACAATCCTATTTACTTTGGTACAGCATAAGTTCAATGGCCTCCTCTTTATAAAGAAAAAACATAGGGTAGCTAAAAATGCTGTAAAATCTTCAAAAAGACTCTTAATGAGATGACTCATATATTTGGAAAAACTTGGGTTAACCTACAACTAAGTGCACATAACATATATCGTTAACATTAGGCTTTAGTAACTTAATAACCGATATTTATGTAATGGCTGACTTGACAAACTTTGAAAATATACCATATCAGTGGTAGTTATGGAGATAACACAAATTTAAGGCTTTGGTAACTCAATAACCGATATTTATGTAATGGCTGACTTGACAAACTTTGAAAATATACCATATCAGTGGTAGTTATGGAGATAACACAAATTTATGCCGTGGCCGACTTGACAAGGTAGAAAGAGGATGTAGAAGTTTCAAATTTATGGCAAATATTCAAACTTGTTTAAAAAAAATTATTTACCTAATTGTCAATTCTTTGAAGATTTTCCACCTTTAAATCTCATCTTTAAGAGAGGGTGAGTAATATAAGGTTCAAACAAGTTTAATTGGTTAGATTTATCCTTTTTTTCAGTTATTGGATAAATAGTTAGTAGTTACCATTTGAATGAGGGAAGGTTAAGGAATTTCATTTTCCACCATTAAAACACAATACAAGAGGGTGAGTGATTTGGAGAAAATTTTTGTTCTTGGAAGAGGAATATGTCCTATATAACACCTAAGTTTGGTCAGCAAGATCAAATAATTTATCACTCACTCCATTTTCTACCAACTGCTGAAGTAGTGGATCTTTCATCATCTCTATATTTGAGAACTTAGCATCAACAGTCATCAGCAAGCCTAATCAGGGAATAAGAGAGGAACTGATAAACTACGAAGAAGCAACACGGTTGTAGAAATCAATGGAACAAAAGAACATTTTCTTCTCAAACCCAAATACACCCCTCTCACCACGAAAGTGGGTTAGTGCCAAATAGGTGGACATTTTAGTATTGATTTGTGCTCTCATTTGTGTTCTTCAGTCAATTTACTATATGTGTAAATATATAATTTTTCATGATATAAGCCATTTCCACTCCCAGTCTACAAAAAATGAAAAGGAAAAATTTTTAGCTTTTATGATCTCTTTCTGTATCTTTTTAATATGAGTAAAGTGCCAAAATAACCCCTTGACTATTTACATGGGGTCATTTGAGTCTTAGAATCTGTAAGAGTGTCAAATTAGTCTCCAGACTCTTTTAATATTGGTTGAAGTTGTCTCTAGAGAGGACTATTTTACCCCTTATTAAAATATTCTGGAACTAAATTGACACTTTTATAGGCTTTACGACTACCCCAACAAAGAATCGGAGGATCATTTTGACACTTTTTTCTTTTTAATACGCAATTTATATTTATTGATCCTAACACAATTTTTCCTTTTGATTTACAGGCCTTTGGTCACACTAGTTTACCCTTTGTAAGTGTCTGTTGTTATTTTAACACTAATTGATTTTCTATTTTACTTGGTAGTTGTTTCTTGAATTGATAAACTGCGGACTCCTATGATATTTTAATAGGTATGCTTCAGTAAAGGCAATAGAAAGTAAATCTCATGTAGATGATCAGCAATGGCTCACTGACTGGGTGTTGTATTCCCTAATCACACTTTTTGAGCTTACGTTTGTGAAAGTCTTAGAATGGTAAACACTGACCTTATACTTGTTCTCTTTTCTTTTTTTGTCTTGTTGTAATAAGAGACAAGGTATCCAGTCTCTGATGTTGATACAGTCTTGTTTGACGTTTGATTTCTCTTAAATTCTCTCTTTAATATTTAAATGGGGCATTTACATGCATAGCACCCAATTCTTTTTTATTTACATATCTAACAACTAAATTTTACTTTTTAGATTTATACTACCCAAATCTTTCATATCACATCAAAAATATTTCCATGTTAACTTTTTTCAAAGTGAAAAATACTTCTTCATGCATAGTTAAGGTGGCATGTATGTAAAATTGAAGTTTGGATGTTGGATATGTAAATACATAGGAATTGGTTGATGTATATGTAAATGGCCCTATATAAAAATGACTTTGTTTAGCTAAATACTTGTGATAATAATTGGAATCACTGTAGAGTGCATTGAATTAACATATGGTGAGCATGCTATTAAACTTTAATTTTTATAAAGTCAATCTATCATTTGATTCAGTTTTATATAATATTTTATGTTAAAATCAAGTTTGATATTTTGAAGAAAAATTTCTTTTAACAACAAACTTGGTAAAAAAAAAACAAGCTTAAAGATTTGTGATTCTACGATGATCATGGGGGAACAATGATGGAGAGCTGGGACATTGGGCTGAT
>NW_018164824.1:186709-203987 GCF_001263595.1 Phalaenopsis equestris | reverse complement strand
TGAAATGAAGCTCTAAAATATAGAATCCATCATTCCAATAAATATACAGCACTCTTAATTAAGAAATATTTAAATTATCAGTTATTTGTAGTTTTTGCATCACTAATAAAGCCTGTACTATAATTTTTATTTTTCTAATGATAATTCTTTTTCAAGTGCCCTTTATTGCCACAATTCAAGCGATTCACTTTGCCAAACATTGATTTCTTTTTAGAAATTTAGATATAACCTGATATTAAATCCAATGAGCTCTTTATTTTTTTACATTGAATACTCGAGAGAGATCTCTAAGTTTTATCAAATTCTATTCATTGAGTATCCTCACTCAAAGTCAAATCTTTTACTTCATTGTTCTTAAACATTTTTTTTTGATTTACAAGTACTAGTCATAATACTAATCATAATACTATTTGTATTAATCAACTAATGAAAAGGATGATAGAAATAATTAGGGCTATTAATTTGGGTTAACGAGTCATTTCTGGATTGAAAGTTGACCCGACTCGAATATGTATGACCTAAACACTTCCTATTTATTAAGCAGGTTGAAAGCCAAACCCAAACTTGGTTTGCCTATGACATGATTGACTTGTTACTAACTTAAATAACTGCTTAACGTGTTCTTAAACAAGTATATATAAAAAAATTAGTACAAATATGATATATAAATTGCACGATAATAAATGTCTCATCAAACAATAAATGTGAACTAATTGAATCAAAGTTAAATGTAAAACATTATATGGGTTAGTAGGTCAGAGTTGGGTTGGCTTGTCAACCCGAACTCGAGCCAAAATTAATTGGTCAAAATTTTCAATTCAAACCTCACTCAAAAGTTAATGAAATCAACCCGAATCCAGAGTTTTTCGGGTCTGAGTTGTCACGTCCTGTCATTGATTGACACCCCTAGAAATAATGATTGAAGTTCTTTATCAAAATCAATCCATACATTTACTAATTGATTTGTAATCGAGTTCATCTCTTTGATTAAGTCTTAATGAAAGATCCCTCCTGTATTTTCAAATAAAAAATATGTTGCATCAAATGTGTATCTAAATTTTTTTCCATGATTTCTCATACATACTTGATATCATCTTCATTAACCATATCATAATTTTTCGCTTATAATATTAGAACTAGTAATTGATAACTTAATTTCTCACATGGATTCTCTATCCAAGATTTTCAAATTTTTTTATTTTATTTGTTCTAGCTTCTCACCAAGAAAAGATTAATGTAACTTTTTCAAATACATACAATCTTTGATATGCCTCCTCTACAAATCAAAATTTGATGCATAAAATTCTTTATTCATGTTTTTTTTGTTCCAATTAGGCCGTGACGATTAGACTTTATTTTCTAAGGTTATAGTTATGGTAGATAAGACACTTAAATAAAAAGTCAGGCTAGATATAAAAAAATAATTTTGCCTCCCAAAATATTCGACTCATGCCCTCATTATTCTTAGCCTTATCCCAACTATTTGGGTTTGACATAATGACTTTTTATTTTTCATTTGTTCTTCTGAGTTATTGAAGCTATTCTTCAAAAATCCATTTCCATCTGTTCCACATAATATACCACTATATTATTTTCTAGAAATTGGTAGGATCCCCCGCCAACTCAACATGAAATTGGATTGATAGAAGTAGGCTAGGGGCCACTTTTAGAGACTTTCCTTCATAAAGATCAGATTCCATAAACTTTCCACAATTTTTGTAATTTTTGAAAATCCTATAAAGTCTTTGGTGTTTTTTGTTCTTCCCCATTCCACCCACCTGAAAGTTAATTTTAAAGGATCAAAGCTTCCATCCTATATTATTTTGACTTGATTTTGCCAAAGCCATAAACTATGCTTCTGTTTTTAACTAATCTACACGTTTTGAAGATGTTTTTCTTTATTTTAAACATATTTGACAAATGAGACTATAAATTTTTGCAAGTTGTTAATCTCGTCCTTAAGTTTTTTGTGGTTTTTAATCATTGTCTCTAAACATAACTTGATTTTTTTGGCTTTGATGTTAGTACTTAGTCTGATCTATGGATCAAGGCTTTTTTTATCTCAAGCTCATCCTCTAGATGTTCTTATTTTCGGTTTTGTATAAATCTTTTTAATTTTTTTTATATATAATATTATTTCATCTTTTCTTCTTCTTTCTTCCCATCTTAGAAATATGATTTTTTTTTTTACTTGTGAGTTCCTCTACTGATGTCTTCTGATCTATCTTTCACTTTAATCATAACTTGTTTCGGCCTCTATGGTTTGATTTCTATATTTTTCTATAGATTTCACGGCGGTTTTCAAGGCTTTGATACCATGTAGGTTTTGAGAATTCAACAGAAATAATTTTATTGATTGAAAGTACATGAATTCTAAAATAGGAAAGACATAATACCCATATCTCTAAGATTACAATTAATGAAATTCCTAATAACTTATCGGAGATAAAAGGAAATATATAAAATAGGAAATACATAAAATATGTAGGTTTTGAGAATTAAGCGAAAATAATTTTATTCATATGAAAGGGGTATAAACACATGTTACATGAATTCTAAAATAGGAAAGACATAATACTCATATCTCTAATATTATAATTAATCAATTTCTATTAACTACCAGAGATAAAATGAAAGATATAAAATAGGAAATACATAAAATAGGAAATAATAAAAAAAAGGAAATAATCAATTCCTAATAGCTTCTAACTCTCTCCCTCAAATTAAAATATAGATGTCAATCATTCAACTTAAAATTGAAATAATAAAACAACTAACGAGGAGATCCTTTGTGAGGTTGAACTTGAAGTCTTTATCCTCAAGAGCATTTAAGAATACTTCTAATTGACTGCAGTTGTCTTTGATTGTAGTTCTGTTGTTTTTGTAGGTAAACAAAATGATTCTATAGGTAATGCTGCAGGAAAGTTTGCAGGGAAGTAGATAACCAACAGAAAAGGCTGTAGGGTAATTGAGGAAAATAATTTTATCGATATTAAAAAGGGATACAAATACACCTTACATGAATTCTAGAATATAAAAGACAAGAAAAAGAAAATAACTGAAAAGGAAAGATATAACCGTATATCTCCAATCAATCAATTCCTAATAATTACTTGGAGATAAAGGAAACAACATTAAATAGGAAATCATAAAATAGAAAAGGAAATAAATACAATCTAACGAAATAAATCCAATCCTCATAGCTTCTAACACTCCCCTCAAATTGAAACATAAATGTCAATCTTGTTCAAATTAGATTTGAAATCATCAAACAATGGACAAGGAAGATTCTTTATGCGATAGAACTTGAAGTATTCATCTCATACTTGGTAATCAACCTTAAGAGCATTTATGGATACTTTCTCTTGACTGCAGTTGTCTTTGACTATAGTTTGTGCAATGTCTGTAAGTAAGCAGAATGCTACAGATAATGTTGCAGGGAAGTTTGTAGGGAAGTAGATAACCTACAGAGAGCTACAGGGTATGGTTGCAGAGAAAATGAAGAACATCTTTAGAAAAGTTGCAAGGTATAGCTTGCAGATAAAAAAGAACACCTGCAAGGAAAGTTTTAGGCTATGGTCATGCAGGTAAAAAAAGAACACCTGCAGGTTATGGCCTGCAGGAAAAAAAAAGAACACCCGCAGGTAAAAAAGGAAGAACACTTGCAGGGAAAGCTGCATGGTATGGCTTGTGGGGGGAAAAACAGCTGCAAGGAAAGTTGCAGGGTATGGCCTTGTAGGTTTGTTGGTAAAAAGGAATAACACTTGTAGGGAATGCTGCGGGTTATAACCTGCAGGAAAAAAAGAACACCTGTCGGGAAAGTTGCGGGATATGACTAGCTAGTAAAAAGGTAGAACAACGACAGGGTGTGGCCTGCAGAAAAAAAGAGAGAACACATGCAGGAAAAAGTTGTAAGATAACCTACATGTAATAAGGAATAACACGTGGAGGGAAAGGAGAAACTGCCGCAGAAAAAAAGCTTCGGAGGAGGGCCTGCTGCAGGACGGAGGAGGGCTTGTTGCAGGGAAAACTCCAGAGGACAGCCTGCTGCAATGTTTTCTTTGCGGGAGATTGTGGCCTGCATAAAATTGTGGACTCTTTCACCAAAAAATGTTGGCCCATATGCAATACAGGATGGTGCACAACCCAACAAAGGACCAAACAAACCCAATGATAACATAGGCAAGCCACCCTTTGCTCGTATTCGACGACGGAGATGTCGAAGGAGGTGACTAAGTTGGTGGTTGATCTGCTATTGGTGGAGCCGGTGGAAACAAGTTTTTAGTGGGAGCCCCACAGGACCTGCAAATGATCCCAGAACTAGAACAAAGTGACTCTGAATCAAGAAGATGCCACATTTATAGGAAAAAAATATTTATTTTTTTTCAGAAATGCAGATTTCTTGAAGAATTTTAGGTAGAAGCAAAATGGTGATGGAGCTATTGTAGCGATCTGCTTTCCAACACAACACTGTAAAGTTCTTAATGATCAAACCGCCAGTTTGGTCGCCACTAGCGACGATAGATTCAAACAAGGCACCTTCCACCAGAGAATAACTCCGGTCTCGAGTGACACCTTAGGCTGCTTTATAACACACGAATGATTCAATCCGAGTGCTAGAAAACTCGAAGGCATCGTCGGATGGAGCGTTCAATTGATAGGAACAGTTGCTTCCCCTGTAGATCAACAAACCTGAGATATTGATTATGCAGACATGGGAGTCTCTAGCAATGATGGTCATCATTGAAACATTCAGAAACATGCTCTCGATGTGTAAACCATGACCTCCCCAACATTGCACGTGGGTGTTATTCACAATCTCGCAAGGAAATCTCTCCCGGAGATAAGTGACTGGTATGCTCTAGGGACGGCTAGTATAAATGTTCTGTCCCGACACCACCACCTAATTACGTTAGTATTTTTCTCATAGCACAATTTTGATTCTCGCCAATGTTAAGGTTGGTGATGGCAACAGAGCCCTTATAGATTCGCTTAGCGGGGAGGAGGCGCTGAGCGGGGAGGAGTGAGGAGGAATTTGTGGTGCTCCAACAAAAGAAGGTGAGTCACATAAGAGGTCACAACCACCATAAACTGACTCATAGAAGCTGTTTGGTGATATAGATAACGCCTGTTGCGTTGGCCGTGTGCAATGAATGCTCCGCGTTTTAGCGCCGACGAGGATGCCACAGACGACGATCCCGCCACGTCCAGTGTGGCGGTGGAGCGAAATCCCTCCACGCCATGATCAAAACAATGAGGAAAACAACCGCGGCAGTGGCGGCTGTCAAGGAAAAATTACCGTTTGAAGAGAATAAGGAAATTTTCGGCCGCTGGAGATCTTCTTCTCCTTCACCAGAGACTCTAGGGTTTTTTTCATGGCTCTGAGACCATGTCTGTTTTGAGAATTGAATAGAATAATTTTATTGATATGAAAAAGGGTTATAAAAGCACTGTACATGAATCTTAGAATAGGAAAGACGAAAAAAATGAAATAAAAAGAAAGGAAAGATATGACACCTATATCTCCGATTAATCAATTCCTAATAATTACTTAGAGATAAAGGAAACAACATAAATAGGAAAGGAAATAAATCCAATCCTCTTAACTTCTAACATTTCCTAAAGACAATATATGAATGAGATCATGAAGAAGTTTTCAATGGAAGATTGTCGGCCCATGGATACCTTGGTGGAATAAGGTTATCATTTTGACCAATGAAAAGTAGGTTGGTAAATTAAAATTAAAATAGTCCGGGGCTATGTCTTAATCTGACGTTTACCAATCCAAATCTGGTATTTTACTATGGGGCATTTACATATAAGCAACCCCATTCTTATGTATTTACATTTCTATTACCTAAATTTTGTTTTCTTATATTTATCCACCTAAATCTCTGACACCAAAAAAAAAAAAAAATCCCCACAAAATTAACTTTTAAAAAGTGAAATACACATTTTTATACATAAGTAAGGTGGTATGTATGTAGCAATTGGAGTTCGATACATAAATACATAGAAATTGAATGGTATGCATGTATGTCTTACATATTCTATTCGTGGTTGGATTGACCAGCAAATCTCTGGGAATCCCCAAAAGGTTTCATTTGAAAATGTTTTAAGAGAATTCCTAAATATAGAGAAAAGTGTCAAAATGGTCCCATAACTCTTTGCAGGATCATTTTAATCCAAGGGTTTATAAAATTATTAAATTCATCCCGAGACTTTTTTTAAAAGGGTTGAAATAAGTACCCAATGAGGGTTTTAGCCGTCTTTAGAATAGCCTTGGGACTTATTTAGCACTTTTATAATCTCAGGGGCTAAAATGACTCCGTGTAAATTGTTAGGGGTCTATTTTTTCAATTTAATGCTTCTTTTCTGGATGCACTATCGAGCTGTGAAGCAGAATTTGTAGCTAAAACATTTTGAGTTTTTCATTACTACATGGCTAAGAAGCCTATTTTTAAGATCTTAAGGTACAACTGCGACGTTCTATGAAAATTTATGCAGACATTAAGTCACCAATACTCATTTTCTCTATATCATGCTAAAGCTAAAAAAGTCGAAACTTTTTCATTTGAGGGCAGATGATCAAGTTGATATATTTACAAACTCACTTGAAATTGAAACCTTGCAGTACGTGTTATGGAAAATAAACTTTTTCCAGAATAATGAAAAAATCATTGGAAATGTCCAGAGGTAGAGGCTTGAAGCTCTAGAAATTTGGTAAGCATTGATAAATGGCGAGTCACTAGTAATTGCGTTTTACTAGAAATTTGTATTCAACCCCATATTTGCATGTGTAATGTTGGTTTACTGAATGAACAAAAGAATCAGAGAAAAGCTTTGAATAAAATGCTGCTCCTGTTGTTTTATTCCACCTCATGTAGTTTCTATCATCTTCTTATCTCAGTTTTCAGCTACTCAATGACTTCTCCAACGGATCGTTGATAAAATCTTGCAAAAGCCCCATGATTAAAGAGAGTAAATTCTACCTGAGCAGTACAACCAAGAAAAATCATAGTTAGTCAGGGTTACCATATGTACCTGTCTATGAACAATACCGCACTTTACAGCTTCTGCCATGAGAAATGGACTAATTCTTTGAACATTGTCAAATTACATCAAGCTTCTGAAGATAAAAGAGTTTTAGAAATCTTGGTTATATCATTTTGATTTGGGGCATTTATATACATACCATCCAATTCCTATTTATTTACATATCTAACACTCAAAATTGAGTGGTATATATGTAAATCTTTTGTTTTTTTATCATTTATCAGTTGCTTTATCTCATGGAAAGAAACCAGCCGCATCAAATGCTGTTTATTCATTCTTCACATACCAGAAGATGAGAATTTTTTTTTAATCTTTCAAGTTTTATGAGACCTCTCTATTATTTGATATGATTTTACAGGCGGAGAGGTCATCGAAATCAAGAAACAACAACCGCACTGCAACTGAAGTTTGGTCTGATAAAGAAACCAAGATCTGGAGAGGCGGCAATAGTTCGTTCTATGATGATTATCACGATTATTGATGTTTGAAAGTTTTCGCTCATAAGCTTGCGGCTTTTGATTTAACACGGTACAAAACGAAAAACTTTTTTAACTGTTTAGCTCTAGCAATTTAGTTACAGTAAGGTTTCATATTATGCATAGAAACAAATTTGATGATGAAGTAGAAGGTTGTGTTCTTCATTTGTGCTGTGTATAGTCATGTTTCTTAATGTTCAGACCAAGTTCTTATCTCCAAAATTATCCATGTTTTAGTGGTTGTGAACTTGCTCATTGGGCTTATTTTGCTTCATCATTCTTGCTGTTGGTAAGTATCCATTTATTCATTATAAAGAAAGGGAAGGTTTAAATGCATACCACTCAATTCCTATGTATTTACATATCTAACACCTAAACTTCAATTTTTACATATATATCACCTCACCTTTGCATCAGTATCTGTATTCCACTTTCTAATAATTAAAATAGTGGTATTTTTTCTGTGATGTGAAAGATTTGGCAACAGCAAATTTGGGTATGGCAAAGTGTGAAAAAAGAATGTTGGACAGTCTTTTCATTATTTTATTTTACATGGTGTAGTCATATTTCTTTTTCTTTTTCTTTTCCTTTTTTTGGGTTAGATTTTTTCTACTTCTAGAAAATTATGATGCAGCAATTTTTTACAATGAAATTTGTTTGAGATTGATAATTTTTAAACAATTGTTCTATTTTTGTGGCGTAAAAATCCACAATACCCATTCAAAGACTTGACCTTCTTTGCAAAAAATTTATAGGCTGCCGTAGTTGAACTGAACGGACGCTAAATCTTCAGTGAATTAGGGGAGAGATTGGGTAGACTTCTGATCTCATTGTATTGCTACACTCTCTCTACTTGTTTATCATAAGTCTCCTATCCACATGTTTTGTCAGCTAGTCTGGTCTTTCTAAGCAGTTTATAACTTGATTAATCCATTAGTTTTACCAGCTAAAATTGTTCAGCCATTTCACATCTCTAGTAATTCTTCAGATAGGCTTTCTGTTAGGGGAATTTACATGCATACCACACAATTCTTGTGTATTTACATATCTAACACCTCAGCGTTCATTTTTACTGGCAGACCACTCAAATCTCTTACATTACATCAAAAATACTATCACCACTAATTTTTTTTAAATGAAAATATACATTTTTATGACTACCAAGTGTTATAAGTGTAAATATCAAAACTTGGGTGTTAAATATGGAAATACACAACAATTGTGTGGTGTATATGTAAATTTCCCTTTCTAGTTTTAGTTTTTGAAACTCTTAGACTTCATTTGGTGAGTTAATTTCACTGCTGTTCAAAGGTGAAGACATTGATTATCGAAGTTGTTTGATATGAAATGGAGCCATTTTGACTGCTGCTCAAAGGCTGAACACAATGATTATCTATGGTGTTGTTTGTGTAGGATTACAAATTGCTAATGATAGCTTTTTATTGATTCTTTCATCAAACCATCATTAGTCGTCCGAGTCGATACCGGCCTGTGTGGTTAGATTTGTTAGGTATGACTCATATACTGGAAGTTGGAGTTTCTTGAAGTGAAGAGGTGTCTCATGGTGAAGAGTCGTGTCTCTTCATATTTTGTGGGTTGGGGGGGAGCGAGGGCGAGTTGGTAATTTATATGTGTTTTTTATATGTCTATATATATGTGTAACTTTTGGGTATGTAACTGAACTCCTCTGAAATAGTGAATTCGCCGCTTGTTCCCAAGAATGTAGGTATCTTTGCTGAATCTCGTTAAATCTCTGCGTTCTTCTTCTGGTCTTCTGAATTTGTGTCGATTCCTGTGATTGTTTCGTCCTAAATTTCACAACAATTGATATCATAGCGAGGTTCTTGGGCGGAGGAGATCAACGCAGTAAAAACCGAAAAGAACAAGAATTCAAAGAAAAAGAATTTGTGGTTCCGATTGCGGAGAGCGAACGAAGGCGCAGATTCCAGCTCGCAGCAGTTTGAGTCACTTGTTTGGGGCACTGCGGCAGTTCAGTGAGTTCGCGGTAGAGGCGGTGTCGAGGCCATCGCGGCTCGAGGCGCGACAGTTCACGAACCTTCGCGGTGTTAGGCGAGGTGGAGTTTGTGAACAGGAGTTGCTACCGGTGCAGTTGCGACAGGTGTTCACAAGTTTGTCGCATGAGATGTAGATGTGACAGGTGGTGCTCGGCCAACGGAGCTCGCAAGTTTGTCGCAGGAGTTGCGGCAAGTGCAGTTGCGGCATGTGTTCGTAAGTTTGTCGCAGGAGTTGCGGCAGGTGCAGTTGCGACAGGTGCTCGGCTAGCGGAATTCGCAAGTTTGTCGCAGGAGTTGCGAAAGGTGTAGTTGCGGCATGTGTTCGCAAGTTTGTTGCAGGAGTTGCGACAAGTGCAGTTGTAATAGGTGCTTTACCAGCGAAGTTCGTAAGTTTGTCGCAGGATGCGACAGTTGTTTGCAAGTTTATCGCATGAGTTGCGACATGTGCAGTTGCGATAGGTGGTGCTTGGCCAACGTAGTTCACAAGTTTGTTGCACGAGGAGTTGCAACAGATGCAGTTGCGGCAGGTGGTGCTCGATGAGAGCAGTTTGCAAGTTTGTCGCAGGAGTTGCGGCAGGTGCAGTTGCGACAGGTGGTGCTCGACGAGCGGAGTTCGCAAGTTCGTCGCAGGAGTTGCTGCAGGTGTTCGTAAGTTTGTCGCAGGAGGTTATGCAGCAGGTGTAATTGCGACAGGTGGTGCTCGACGAGCGTGTTCGCAGGTTTGTCACAGGATAAATTGTGATAGGTGGGGTTTGGCTGGTGGCCGCAGTATTTTAGCCGAATTTTTGTGCGAACAGGAAATGTGCTTCGTGTGAAAAATTTGATTCACGAATCACTTGAAACTGTAGGAAATTGCTGCAAATTGACAGAGAAAATTTATGGTTTATTTGAATTTATTTGTGGTGTGTGTTTTATTTCATACAAGTCAGGTAAAATACGCTGCAGCATTAAATTCGAATGATAATGTCTGATGCAAAATTTGAGATAATGAAGTTTGGCGGAACATGGAACTTCAAATTGTTGCAAACAAAGATGAAAGATTTGTTGGCACAAGAAAATATTTGAAGGCATTGCGGGCTACGAAACCTAATGGTAATATTTATCAACTGTTGGGGAGCACAGTTGTAGGTGGAGTGCACTCTGTCAGATAATATGATAGAAAATGCAGCAGGTATGTTGACAAAGCCAGATATTTTTAACAAGTTCTTGGGTGACTTGAACTTGTTGAATGTTTGTAATTGCTAGTTGATGTAGATGCTAGTTGACATGGTTGCTCAACCCACTACGGTGTAAGAAACTCCATGAAGTATTTCTCATAAGGGGCTGGATATTCACTTAGGTGGAGAATTGTTAGGTATGACTCATATACCGGAAGTTGGAGTTTCTTGAAGTGAAGAGGTGTGTCTCTTGGTGAAGAGGTGTGTCTCTTCACCAAGAGACAACTTTTCAGTGTCAGAGGCTGCAAAGTAGATGATATGACTATAGGAAAAAATTGGGCAAGAAGAATCAGAAGGGAATTATCTGCAGTGATAGTCAGAGCTCAATATTCCTTGCCAGGAATCCAACATTTCAGTCCAAGACTAAGCACATTCAGATCATATATCACTTCATACGGTCATTGTTGGATGACGAAAAATTGTTGCTTAAGAAAATTTGTGGAAGCGAGAACCCTGCTGATATGTTGACAAAGGGTGTTGTTCTGGAGAAACTAACGTTGTGCGCAGCTTCAGTTGGTCTTCTAGCTTGAAGACATAGGCCTTGAGTTGAAGAGGTAGATGATTCTTGTTTGAAGAAAAAAGACGACATCGCTAGTGGAGAATATCAGTTCGAGGAAGAAGACGTTGTAGTCTGTGTATCGGTCTCCAATTGGGAGATTGTTAAAGCTGGAGACCTATTTCGCCAACTCATGCGCCCACCTCATGTTTCGCGAATCGATGCCAATTCCAGCCTCCCGCTCGATCGCGACAAGAGGTGAATCGTCGCGACATCTCCCGACGCGAACCGTTCCCGCCTCCATTTCGCGAAACGCCACCTCCTTTCATCCCAAAGCTTCCTGTTCACGATAAAGGCTTTAGACGACCCTCTTTTTTGTTTTAATTCACGGTCGGTGATAAAGGAAGAGTTCTTCGGGCTTCCTCGGGACAGAGGAAGAGAAGTACAAGAAGTAGTTCCTTGCGGTAGAAGTAAGAAGAAAGAAGAAGATTGTTCTCTCTAGGCTTCTTCGTGGTGACTTGTGGCAGAAGAGTAATTGAGTTCATTTCACTTGTAAGTTTGTCTTCTTCGGTGCCAATGTAGAGAGAGAAGAAAAGAGAGAGAGAACAAGAAAGAACAACGAAGTGAGAAATTCCTCTTCTAAGTCGAGGTGATCGACTTGTGTAAATTCCTCAATTATATCCTCTGCAACTCCGTGGATGTAGGCAATTTGCCGAATCACGTAAATTTGTGTGTTTTTTTTTGTGTGAATTTTCTCGTGCTATTTTATTCGCTTCGTCGTCGATCGTTTTAAATTTCAAATATATCACAACAACACAACAAGGTTAGCTCAAGGGACATTGACCGATTAGGATCACCTCTTTAGTTGCTTTAGGGCTGCATCTACACTTATTTTTCCACAAAGTAGAGCATATCATTATTATCTTGATTTCGACAAATTAGATCTTATTGGGCTAGATAAGATTTTTTTTTTTTGTTTGCGGGATTTTATTTGTAAAGATAATTATTTTTTGAAAAATTTTACATACATACAACGCTATTCTTATGTATTTACATAAATAAGATCCAAATTTTGATATTTATGCTTGTACTATCTTGGCGTCATAAATTTATGCATGAAAAAGTGTATTTCGCTTTTAAAAAGATAATGATGTCAGTATTTTTGATGTGATGTTAATGATTTGAGTGGTATGCATGTTAATATGAATGTGATACTGAAACTGGTAAGGAAAACAATAAAAATACAAAAACACACTCTTATTAATAGGCAAATAGGTTTACAGCACAAAATACACGACAGAAGCAACACCTCTAAGGTGTATTCTAAGAGAGGTGGAGATCGACTAGATGGTTCAAGATGGTTGGCAAGTGTCGTGGCAGTAAGGGAGTGCTGATGACAGTGAGGGGAAGGTGCAGAATTGCGAAGACAACAAGTATGGAGGGTTGTAGGTGACTGGTGGCAGGCAGATTGGTGGCTAGATGGTGTTGAACAACAAGTTAACTTCAGGAGATGAGGTGACAGAAGCTGGGGAAGGGGAGTAGGAGTGACCGACGGCTATGGCGAAGGAGGAGGGGGGTTGGATAGCCAAAAGGAAGGAAGATACAGATCGCCTTGGAGTAGGATACAATAGGAGCACCACCACCTTCTTGAATACAAACCACAAAAGGGAAAAGAACTCCACACACGAATCTGAAATCAACACACAACAAAACTGCCCTAATTCTCTGAAATAACAACAATATATATAGACTTCAATTGGGGGAAATAGAAAAGAAATAGGACATGAAACTCCCACAAGAGAAGGGGCGGGAATACTCCAGAAAATAGCCATTAAAGGCTTTCCAAAAGGGGAAGAACACAAGAGGAAGGGAGGTAGTCCTGCCTTCTTCACTTTATTCCCGATCCTTCTGCTCTGCTCCTTTGCGACCGCATTTTTGGACCAATCCCTTAGACCATTCGAGTAATTGGCCAGCCAGTTCAACTAGCTGGTATATTAGTGCCCTGTAATAGTGGTGTTATTAGCGCCCCGCTACAGGGGCTCCTTTTAGCACTCCGCATCAGGTGCTTAGGTGTTAGATATGCAACTACATAAGAATTATGTGGTATGTATTTAAATGATCTTTATCTTTTTTATTATATGTGTTGCGAAGCTCTGACCAACAAAGAAGAATATTATCAAAATGTATCGTTTCATAAAACCCTCTTTTGGTTAGCCAACACTGTTAACTATAAAGGTTTATATAAGCTGACTTGAACTTGTTCGCGCTAATTGTAGATGCCTTGAGATCTTTCTTGAAGGATTAATGTTCATTTAAGGTTCAAAAATAGATCATATCATAATGTGAAACAAAATGAGTTGAGGCATCAATCAACCATTCATTGATGAACGAAAATGTTATATTTTGTCAAGACATGAGAAAAACAAACTGCATTGTCACATTGTAATGTGAACTTTAAGATGAAAAAAATAATTTTAAAATCCTATTGGCAAAAGAAACAAGCAACCAAAAACCAAGTGATCGCATCATAAAAGTTGAACATGGGTAATACATGCATCCTGTCTGGGCTGCAAAGCTGGGCTGCAAACAAATCAAGTTGAGCAGGGGCTTATTTATGCTCGAGGTCTTTTATTAAGAGTTTGTTCAAGTTCTGCTTGAGATTGATTTGAGTTTTTAATGATTCGAGTTTTTAAGACTATATTCAAGCTTATTTATAAATATTTTGTTTGACTTCTGTTCCTAAGGGGATTATTGAACTTATTAACGAGCCGCTCGTTTATAATCGAGCCTTATTCGAGCTCCATATGAGCAACTTATTGGAAAAACCAAACAAGCTATATTAAACAAAGCTATTAACTGACCTCTATATGAGCAACTTATTGGAAAAACCAAACGAGCTATATTAAACAAAGCTGTTAAGTTTAAAAATAAACATTTAAATGGTATTGCTAATGAACGAGTTATAATTGAAACATATTTGACTTTTAATTGAGCTTTATTCACGAGCATTAAATGATATAATTCATGAACATAAATGAACTGATCAACAAGTTATTCAAACTTGTTCATTCTATAATTGAGTACTTATGAAAATGTTCAAACTTGTTCGATTAGTTAATAAAAAAGATCATGAATGAGCTTTAATTGAGCTAAACTATGAGTAGCTTGTCAAAAGCACATTCATTGACAACCATATATCCTATTTTCAATGAGTGCCTCCTTCCAAGGTTATCAACAAACGGGTGAGGATTTGTCCCAGGATTGCAAAAATGAAGAGTTAAGCCAACAAACGGGTGGGAGAATCGCTAATGTAGAGGTGGCTAAATAAAAAGCAGTAGAAAGCATCCGAAGTATTACAATCACATTTGCAGTAAGAAGTGATGTATTTCCATAACATTAGCTAGAGAAGGCAACCCAATGTGATAGGAGATGCCAAATAATCTAAGCCAAACAAAACTACCAAATATAAAGTGCACTGAGTGATCCCAAAATCACTGGGGAAGGTGGGATTGACAATCGGTTTGAGTCCCTACCATGTAGCCTAAATAATTTTATGATCTTGTCTGATGTCATATAGATTCTACAAGAATTAGTTAAGTCTTCACCCTTCTCAAAAGAAAATGAAGATGTCAAAATATTTTCTAGAAGTTAATTGGTTTCATTCCTAGAAATTTCATAGAAAATAAATGTAGTTTGGAGTGATGTGGTGGCGGTGTAGTGCAGCAAAACACTTGTTGGGTGTGGCAAAATTGTGTTTTGCTAGTTTTTTCATAGAGCTAAGGTGGAAAGTTGTGTTTTGCAACGTGACTTGATTAAGTGCGGTAATTTTTAGGACATTGTTGTCTAATTGTTTGAAAGATATATATTAGTCACTGCAATTTTTAGAACCACAGTTTGCATCAGCTTCACAGCTTTTTGAAGCAAATGCCCCAAACAGACTCTAGTTTAATTTAACTTGGTTTGGGATTGTTTTCATTAGTATTTTTTTATAAATCTATTTAAAAAATGACAAAAATATATATATGTTTTATTTTTTAAAACACCCAAAAAAAATCTTGGGTATCTTTAAGAGAGGAATGACAATGTGCTATCACTAAGAAGAGTTCATTCATCATTCTCCTATTATATGGCCAATCCAACTTCAAACAACACTCATTTTCATTCTCTTAAACACAGCTGTGTCCAGACTCCAATAACACAACATCAAGTGCATCTCAGCGGGCCCTCTTTTAAAAAAAAAATATAAATTTATGAGTCGAAATGCAAGCGATTTTTTAAATTTTGTACACTTAGCTTAATATTATTGAGTTCGGGCGCACGCAGAGCTGCGTCCGGACGCCGTATGTAAAATTTTCTTCATAGAAAGTGTTCTCATCTGGATCGACATCGTTCTCTCCCAATAGTGCATTAAGAAGCTCACTCTCTATCTCGTTCTCATTAAGCTCTCAAAAAGAAAATTTAAATAAAGAAAATTTAGCCAAGAAATTTACATACCAAAATTACTTTTTTTTTATTTATATTACTACTATTTTAGTTTCATAAATTTATTTATGAAAAGTTAAATTTTATTTTTAATGATTTAATAATGATGATGTTTTTTATGGATATTTAAGATTTGAGTGATATCTATGTGAATATGAAAATATATATCTTCGAAGAGGACACGTGTAAGATCATCATTATTTTGTAATTTATTTAATTGAGGTCTACAATATTTAATAAAATGCCGCAATTTTTGTCATTTTTCTCGCTAACACCACGCATTTATTGTTAATTAATATATTTTAATTTTAGCTTTGACATTTAACAAGCTCGAGGTTGCTTGTCTTTTATTACTTCGTTTATTATAATTTTTTTTCCATTATTTTATTTATTTTTAAAATTAATTTTATCCCTTAAGAAATAATTTTTGTATTTACATTTTAATTATTTTAATTTATCTAAAAACATTCCATCATGTTAATTTATTTGATTAGAAATATTGCAATCATTATTTAAGTGTGTTAATAATGTCAAAATGAAGTGAACTTAAGCTCATTAGATTTCTCTAATACTGATGCTCAATTTAACTACATGAGAGCAAGATTTGAAGATCATTTGACCCTCCAATTAATATCCCATTTTTTCGATCATTGTTCAATTATTTGATTTAGACTTATTTTGACTCAAATAAGATCACTTTTTAGCATTGTTGCGGTCTAACCATTACTTTGAATTAAAATTGAAAATGTTTAATTTAAATACTACATCAATATTTTTGTTTTCTAATGATGTATTAATTATATTTATATTTAATTAAGATTAAGTTTAACTATTTAATTATTTTTTTTATTGAATGATGAGAAAATAAAAATTGGTATATAACTAACTATCCCATGCCCTGTCCCCTCTCTTATTAGTTGTATTAAGGACTTCATAAATGTACATAAATAAAAGAGAATTGCATAAAAAAAAGAGCATACATGAAGAAAAGGTTGATCAGAGGAATATAAAGTGCTTCATGTTGTGCTTGACATGTAGATTGAAAACAAAAAAAATTCTCTTAAATTAGGAGATTTAGATGTGAAGCACACACATGAATCACTAACCTTTGTAGATAAAGCAAGCGCATATATGTAAAAAATTGAAATTTAGGTATGATATGTAAATATATAGGAATTAACTTGTATTTATGTAAATCTTTCATAACTATTTTATAATCATAAGAATCTTCGTATTATGTTGAAATAAAATTTTGTAAAATAAATTAGACTTTTTTTTATCATTATAGTCAAGGTGTGAAGTCGAACGAGGAAAATCATTTCACAACTTGACTGCAACAAGAACAATAACAATAACATGTCCTTATCAAACCTTGATTATAAATGATAAACAAAATATCAAAACTTACTTTAAAAGACAAATTTAAGAATAGAGATTACAAGAAGAAGATGAGAGAATTTGTATATTCAGTGATAAGATGAGTGGAGCCTATCTTTCGGTTGATTTAAATTGGGTCAGGTCGAATCAGTTCTTGAG
>NW_018164824.1:171223-186609 GCF_001263595.1 Phalaenopsis equestris | reverse complement strand
GAGGGTGGATTTAATAAATACAGGTTTTCTAAATCCTACTAAGTTAAATCCTTCCTGCAGCCAAACACTCCCTTAGTATCTTAAAACCAATTAGATTTAACATTTTTTATATTTGTGCTACCAGTTAGATTTAAGATTTTATATATTTGTGCTATTAGAATCTAAGTTTTTCTTACTTCTTGAATTTATAATTTTAATAGAAGCCTGCGTTGACAAACTTTAATATAAGAAAATTTCCTTCTCCTGTTTCTACATCCGTCATCCTTTTATTGTTTGTTTATCCAAATCTATAAATCCAAAGTCTTCATTCAATTCCAGACTTAGTCACTATCATAATATTTATGGTATTTCTGTTTATATAAAGAGTGCCGAATAGCTTTAGCGGGTTGTAACCATTGCAACTATGATGATTTTCTATGATCCTCTAACAAATTTTATAGAATGCTCTTCATCATCAAGTTGACTTATGATATTAGATTTACCTTGAAACCTAGAACTTATCTAACATGACACAACAATGAGTTTTATTAACTTCAAATCAACATCACCGTTTCATAGATGTAATTTTTCATATATTCTTATTTTGAGCTTATCTGAAATGAAGCTCTAAAATATAGAATCCATCATTCGAATAAATATACAGCACTCTTAATTAAGATATATTTAAATCATCAGTTATTTGTAGTTTTTGCATCACTAATAAACCTTGTACTATAATTTTTATTTTTCTAATGATAATTTTTTTTCAAGTGCCCTTTATTGCTACAATTCAAGCGATTCACTTTGCCAAACTTTGATTTCTTTTTAGAAATTTAGATATAACCTGATATTGAAACTAATGAGCTCTTTATTTTTTTACATTGAATGCTCGAGAGAGATCTCTAAGTTTTATCAAATTCTATTCATTGAGTATCCTCACTCAGAGTCAAATCTTTTACTTAATTGTTCTTAAACATTTTTTTTTATTTAGAAGTACTAGTCATAATACTATTTGTATTAATCAACTAATGAAAAGGATGATAGAAATAATTAGGGCTATTAATTTGGGTTAACGAGTCATTTCTGGATCGAAAGTTGACCCGACTCGAATATGTATGACGTAAACACGTCCTATTTATTAAGCAGGTTGAAAGCCAACCCAAACTTGATTTGCCTATGACATGATTGACTTGTTACTAACTTAAATAGCTGCTTAACGTGTTCTTAAACAAGTATATATGAAAAAATTAGTACAAATATGATATATAAATGCACGATAATAAA
Organism: Phalaenopsis equestris; assembly: GCF_001263595.1. NCBI lineage: Eukaryota > Viridiplantae > Streptophyta > Magnoliopsida > Asparagales > Orchidaceae > Phalaenopsis > Phalaenopsis equestris. The sequence goes on along the minus strand of NW_018164824.1, from coordinate 185,346 downwards.
TGTCTCTTCAAACAATAAATGTGAACTAATTTAATCAAAGTTAAATATAAAACATTATATGGGTTAGTAGGTTAGAATTGGGTTGGCTTGTCAACCCAAACTCGAGCCAAAATTAATTGGTCAAAATTTCAATTCAAACCTCACTCAAAAGTTAATGAAGTCAACCCGAATCCAGAGTTTTTCGGGTCTGAGTTGTCACGTCATGTCATTGATTGACACCCCTAGAAATAATGATTGAAGTTCTTTATCAAAATCAATCCATACATTTACTAATTGATTTGTAATCGAGTTCATCTCTTTGATTAAGTCTTAATGAAAGATCCCTCCTGTATTTTCAAATAAAAAATATGTTGCATCAAATGTGTATCTAAATTTTTTTCCATGATTTCTCATACATACTTGATATCATCTTCATTAACCATATCATAATTTTTCGCTTATAATATTAGAACTAGTAATTGATAACTTAATTTCTCACATGGATTCTCTATCCAAGATTTTCAAATTTTTTTATTTTATTTGTTCTAGCTTCTCACCAAGAAAAGATTAATGTAACTTTTTCAAATACATACAATCTTTGATATGCCTCCTCTACAAATCAAAATTTGATGCATAAAATTCTTTATTCATGTTTTTTTTGTTCCAATTAGGCCGTGACGATTAGACTTTATTTTCTAAGGTTATAGTTATAGTAGATAAGACCCTTAAATAAAAAGTCAGGCTAGATATAAAAAAATAATTTTGCCTCCCAAAATATTCCACTCATACCCTCATTATTCTTAGCCTTATCCCAACTATTTGGGTTTGACATAATGACTTTTTATTTTTCATTTGTTCTTCTGAGTTATTGAAGCTATTCTTCAAAAATCCATTTCCATCTGTTCCACATAATATACCACTATATTATTTTCTAGAAATTGGTAGGATCCCCCGCCAACTCAACATGAAATTGGATCGATAGAAGTAGGCTAGGGGCCACTTTTAGAGACTTTCCTTCATAAAGATCAGATTCCATAAACTTTCCACAATTTTTGTAATTTTTGAAAATCCTATAAAATCCTTGGTATTTTTTGTTCTTCCCCATTCCACCCACCTGAAAGTTAATTTTAAAGGATCAAAGCTTCCATCCTATATTATTTTGACTTGATTTTGCCAAAGCCATAAACTATGCTTCTGTTTTTAACTAATCTACACGTTTTGAAGATGTTTTTCTTTATTTTAAACATATTTGACAAATGAGACTATAAATTTTTGCAAGTTGTTAATCTCGTCCTTAAGTTTTTTGTGGTTTTTAATCATTGTCTCTAAACATAACTTGATTTTTTTGGCTTTGATGTTAGTACTTGGTCTGATCTATGGATCAAGGCTTTTTTTTATCTCAAGCTCATCCTCTAGATGTTGTTATTTTCGGTTTTGTATAAATCTTTTTAATTTTTTTTATATATAATCTTATTTCATGTTTTCTTCTTCTTTCTTGCCATCTTAGAAATATGATTTTTTTTTTACTTGTGAGTTCCTCTACTGATGTCTTCTGATGTATCTTTCACTTTAATCATAACTTTGTTTCGGCGTCTATGGTTTGATTTCTATAGTTTTCTATAGATTTCATGGCAATTTTCAAGGCTCTGATACCATGTAGGTTTTGAGAATTCTACAGAAATAATTTTATTGATTGAAAGTACATGAATTCTAAAATACATAATACCCATATCTCCAAAATTACAATTAATTAAATTCCTAATAACTTATCGGAGATAAAAGGAAAGATATTAAATAGGAAATACATAAAATATGTAGGATTTGAGAATTAAGCGAAAATAATTTTATTCATTTGAAAGGGGTATAAACACATGTTACATGAATTCTAAAATAGGAAAGACATAATACTCATATCTCTAATATTATAATTAATCAATTTCTATTAACTACCAGAGATAAAATGAAAGATATAAAATAGGAAATACATAAAATAGGAAATAATCAAAAAAGGAAATAATCAATTCCTAATAGCTTCTAACTCTCTCTCTCAAATTAAAATATAGATGTCAATCATTCAACTTAAATTTGAAATAATAAAACAACGGGCGAGGAAGATCCTTTGTGAGGTTGAACTTGAAGTCTTTTTCCTCAAGAGCATTTAGGAATACCTCTAATTGACTGCGGGTGTGTTTGATTGTAGTTCTGTTGTTTCTGTAGGTAGGCAGAAGGATTCTATAGGTACTGCCGCAGGAAAGTTTGTAGGGAAGTAGATAACCAACAGAAAAGGTTGTAGGGTAATTGAGGAAAATAATTTTCTCGATATTAAAAAGGGATATAAATACACCTTACATGAATTCTAGAATAGAAAAGACAAGAAAAAGAAAATAACAGGAAAGGAAAGATATAACCTGTATATCTCCAATCAATCAATTCCTAATAATTACTTGGAGATAAAGGAAACAACATTAAATAGGAAATCATAAAATAGAAAAGGAAATAAATACAATCTAACGAAATAAATCCAATCCTCATAGCTTCTAACACTCCCCTCAAATTGAAACATAAATGTCAATCTTGTTCAAATTAGATTTGAAATCATCAAACAATGGACAAGGAAGATTCTTTATGCGATAGAACTTGAAGTATTCATCTCATACTTGGTAAACAACCTTAAGAGCATTTATGGATACTTTCACTTGACTACGGTTGTCTTTGACTATAGTTTGTGCAGTGTCTGTAAGTAAGCAGAATGCTACAGATAATGTTGCAGGGAAGTTTGTAGGGAAGTAGATAACCTACAGAGAGCTGCAGGGTATGGTTGCAGAGAAAAGGAAGAACATCTTTAGAAAATTTGCAAGGTATAGCCTGCAGATAAAAAATAACACTTGCAAGAAAAGTTGTGGGCTGTGGTCCTGCAGGTAAAAAAATAAAAACACCTGCAGGAAAAAAAAAACTCGCAATTAAAAAAGGAAGAACACTTGCAGGGAAAGCTGCAGGTTATGACTTGTGGGGGGAAAAACAGCTGCAAGGAAAGTTGCAGGGTATGGCCTTGTAGGTTTGTTGGTAAAAAGGAATAACACTTGTAGGGAATGCTGCGGGTTATAACCTGCAGGAAAAAAAGAACACCTGTCGGGAAAGTTGCGGGATATGACTAGCTAGTAAAAAGGTAGAACAACGACAGGGTGTGGCCTGCAGAAAAAAAGAGAGAACACATGCAGGAAAAGCTGTAAGATGACCTACATGTAATAAGGAATAACACGTGCAAGGAAAGGAGAACCTGCTGCAGAAAAAAAGCTTCGGAGGAGGGCTTGTTGCAGGGAAAACTCCAGAGGACAGCCTGCTGCAATGTTTTCTTTGCGGGAGATTGTGGCCTGCATAAAATTGTGGACTCTTTCACCAAAAAATGTTGGCCCATATGCAATACAAGATGGTGCACAACCCAACAAAGGACCAAACAAACCCAATGATAACGTAGGCAAGCCACCCTTTGCTCGTATTTGACGGCGGGGATGACGAAGGAGGCGACTAAGTTTGTGGTTGATCCGCTATTGGTGGAGCCGGTGGAAACAAGTTTTTAGTGGGAGCCCCACAAGACCTGCAAATGATCCCAAAACTAGAACAGAGTGACTCTGAATCAAGAAAGATGCCACATTTATTGAAAAAAAAATATTTATTTTTTTAAGAAATGCAAATTCCTTGAAGAATTTTAGGTAGAAGCAAAACGGTGATGGAGCTATTGAAGCGATCTGCTTTCCAACACAACACTGTGAAATTCTTAGTGATCTAACCGCTTGTTTGGTCGCGACTAGCGGCGATAGATTCAAACAAGGCACCTTCCACCAGAGAATAACTCCGGTCTCGAGTGACACCTTAGGCTGCTTTATAACACACGAATGGTTCAATCCGAGTGCTAGAAAACTCGAAGGCATCACCGGATGGAGCGTTCAATTGATAGGAACAGTTGCTTCCCCTGTTGATCAACAAACCTGAAATGTTGATTATGCAGACATGGGAGTTTCTAGCAATGAAGGTCATCATTGAAACATTCAGAAACATGCTCTCGATGTGTAAACCACGACCTCCCCAACATCGCACGTGGGTGTTATTCACAATCTCGCAAGAAAACCTCTCCCGAAGGTAAGCGACTGGTATGCTAGGGACGGCTAGTATAAATGTTCTGTCCCCACACCACCACCTAATTACGTTAGTATTTTTCTCATAGCACAAATTTGATTCTCGCCAACGTTAAGGTTGGTGATGACAACAGAGCCCTTATAGACCCGCTTAGTGGGGAATGAGGAGGAATTTGTGGTGCTCCAACAAAAGAAGGTGAGTCTGCCATATCGAATCCCACATAAGAGGTCACGACCACCATAAACTGACTCATAGAAGTTGTTTGGTGATACAGATAACGCCTGTTGCCCTGGCCGCGTGCAATGAATGCTCCGCGTTTTAGCGCCGACGAGGATGCCACAGATGGTCTCCGAAGAATCCACGACGGCCATAGTGGCGGTGGAGCGAAATCCCTCCACGCCATGATCAAAACAATGAGGAAAACAACCGCAGCGGTGGCGGCTGTCAAGGAAAAATTACCGGTTGAAGGGAATAAGGAAATTTCCGGCCGCAGGAGATCTTCTTCTCCTTCACCGGAGACTCTAGGGTTTTTTTCATGGCTCTGATACCATGTCTGTTTTGAGAATTGAGCGGAATAATTTTATTGATATGAAAAAGGAGTATAAAAGCACCTTACATGAATCTTAGAATAGGAAAGACGAGAAAAATTAAATAACAAGAAAGGAAAGATATGACACCTATATCTCCGATTAATCAATTCCTAATAATTACTTAGAGATAAAGGAAACAACATAAATAGGAAAGGAAATAAATCCAATCCTCTTAACTTCTAACATTTCCTAAAGACAATATATGAATGAGATCATGAAGAAGTTTTCAATGGAAGATTGTCGGCCCATGGATACCTTGGTGGAATAAGGTTATCATTTTGACCAATGAAAAGTAGGTTGGTAAATTAAAATTAAAATAGTCCGGGGCTATGTCTTAATCTGACGTTTACCAATCCAAATCTGATATTCTATGGGGCATTTACATATAAGCAACCCCATTCTTATGTATTTACATTTCTATTACCTAAATTTTGTTTTCTTATATTTATCCACCTAAATCTCTGACACCAAAAAAAAAAAAAAATCCCCACAAAATTAACTTTTAAAAAGTGAAATACACATTTTTATGCATTAGTAAGGTGGTATGTATGTAGCAATTGGAGTTCGATACATAAATACATAGAAATTGAATGGTATGCATGTATGTCTTACATATTCTATTCGTGGTTGGATTGACCAGCAAATCTCTGGGAATCCCCAAAAGGTTTCGTTTGAAAATGTTTTAAGAGAATTCCTAAATATAGAGAAAAGTGTCAAAATGGTCCCATAACTCTTTGCAGGATCATTTTAATCCAAGGGTTTATAAAATTATTAAATTCATCCCGAGACTTTTTTTAAAAAGGGTTGAAATAAGTACCCAATGAGGGTTTTAGCCGTCTTTAGAATAGCCTTGGGACTAATTTAGTACTTTTATAATCTCAGGGGCTAAAATGACTCCGTTAGGGGTTTTTTCAATTTAATGCTTCTTTTCCGGATGCACTATCGGGCTGTGAAGCAGAATTTGTAGCTAAAACATTTTGAGTTTTTCATTACTACATGGCTAAGAAGCCTATTTTAAGATCTTAAGGTACAACTGCGACGTTCTTTGAAAATTTATGCAGACAATAAGTCACCAATACTCATTTTCTCTATATCATGTTAAAGCTAAAGAAGTCGAAACTTTTTCATTTGAGGACAGATGATCAAGTTGATATATTTACAAACTCACTTGAAATTGAAACCTTGCAGTACGTGTTATGGAAAATAAACTTTTTCCAGAATAATGAAAAAATCATTGGAAATGTCCAGAGATAGAGGCTTGAAGCTCTAGAAATTTGGTAAGCATTGATAAATGGCGAGTCACTAGTAATTGCGTTTTACTAGAAATTTGTATTCAACCCCATATTTGCATGTGTAATGTTGGTTTACTGAATGAACAAAAGAATCAGAGAAAAGCTTTGAATAAAATGCTGCTCCTGTTGTTTTATTCCACCTCATGTAGTTTCTATCATCTTCTTATCTCAGTTTTCAGCTACTCAATGACTTCTCCAACGGATCGTTGATAAAATCTTGCAAAAGCCCCATGATTAAAGAGAGTAAATTCTACCTGAGCAGTACAACCAAGAAAAATCATAGTAGTCCGGGTTACCATATGTACCTGTCTATGAACAATACCGCACGTTACAGCTTCTGCCATGAGAAATGGACTAATTCTTTGAACATTGTCAAATTACATCAAGCTTCTGAAGATAAAAGAGTTTTAGAAATCTTGGTTATATCATTTTGATTTGGGGCATTTATATACATACCATCCAATTCCTATTTATTTACATATCTAACACTCAAAATTGAGTGGTATATATGTAAATCTTTTGTTTTTTTTATCATTTATCAGTTGCTTTATCTCATGGAAAGAAACCAGCCGCATCAAATGCTGTTTATTCATTCTTAACATACCAGAAGATGAGAATTTTTTTTTTAATCTTTCTAGTTTTATGAGACCTCTCAATTATTTGATACGATTTTACAGGCGGAGAGGTCATCGAAATCAAGAAACAACAACCGCACTGCAACTGAAGTTTGGTCTGATAAAGAATCCAAGATCTGGAGAGGCGGCAATAGTTCGTTCTACGATGATTATCACGATTATTGATGTTTGAAAGCTTTCACTCATAAGCTTGCGGCTTTTGATTTAACACGGTACAAACATACCAGAAGATGAGAATTTTTTTTTTAATCTTTCTAGTTTTATGAGACCTCTCAATTATTTGATACGATTTTACAGGCGGAGAGGTCATCGAAATCAAGAAACAACAACCGCACTGCAACTGAAGTTTGGTCTGATAAAGAATCCAAGATCTGGAGAGGCGGCAATAGTTCGTTCTACGATGATTATCACGATTATTGATGTTTGAAAGCTTTCACTCATAAGCTTGCGGCTTTTGATTTAACACGGTACAAAACGAAAAACTCTTTTAACTGTTTAGCTCTAGCAATTTAGTTACAGTAAGGTTTCATATTATGCATAGAAACAAATTTGATGATGAAGTAGAAGGTTGTGTTCTTCATTTGTGCTGTGTATAGTCCTGTTTCTTAATGCTCAGACCAAGTTCTTATCTCCAAAATTATCCATGTTTTAGTGGTTGTGAACTTACTCATTGGGCTTATTTTGCTTCATCATTCTTGCTGTTGGTAAGTATCCATTTATTCATTATAAAGAAAGGGAAGGTTTAAATGCATACCACTCAATTCCTATGTATTTACATATCTAACACCTAAACTTCAATTTTTACATATATATCACCTCACCTTTGCATCAGTATCTGTATTCCACTTTCTAATAATTAAAATAGTGGTATTTTTTCTGTGATGTGAAAGATTTGGCAACAGCAAATTTGGGTATGGCAAAGTGTGAAAAAAGAATGTTGGACAGTCTTTTCATTATTTTATTTTACATGGTGTAGTCATATTTCTTTTTCTTTTTCTTTTCCTTTTTTTGGGTTAGATTTTTTCTACTTCTAGAAAATTATGATGCAGCAATTTTTTACAATGAAATTTGTTTGAGATTGATAATTTTTAAACAATTGTTCTATTTTTGTGGCGTAAAAATCCACAATACCCATTCAAAGACTTGACCTTCTTTGCAAAAAATTTATAGGCTGCCGTAGTTGAACTGAACGGACGCTAAATCTTCAGTGAATTAGGGGAGAGATTGGGTAGACTTCTGATCTCATTGTATTGCTACACTCTCTCTACTTGTTTATCATAAGTCTCCTATCCACATGTTTTGTCAGCTAGTCTGGTCTTTCTAAGCAGTTTATAACTTGATTAATCCATTAGTTTTACCAGCTAAAATTGTTCAGCCATTTCACATCTCTAGTAATTCTTCAGATAGGCTTTCTGTTAGGGGAATTTACATGCATACCACACAATTCTTGTGTATTTACATATCTAACACCTCAGCGTTCATTTTTACTGGCAGACCACTCAAATCTCTTACATTACATCAAAAATACTATCACCACTAATTTTTTTTAAATGAAAATATACATTTTTATGACTACCAAGTGTTATAAGTGTAAATATCAAAACTTGGGTGTTAAATATGGAAATACACAACAATTGTGTGGTGTATATGTAAATTTCCCTTTCTAGTTTTAGTTTTTGAAACTCTTAGACTTCATTTGGTGAGTTAATTTCACTGCTGTTCAAAGGTGAAGACATTGATTATCGAAGTTGTTTGATATGAAATGGAGCCATTTTGACTGCTGCTCAAAGGCTGAACACTATGATTATCTATGGTGTTGTTTGTGTAGGATTACAAATTTCTAATGATAGCTTTTTATTGGTTCTTTCATCAAACCATCATTAGTCGTCCGAGTCGCCGGCCTGTGTGTGGTCAGATTAGCTGAAGGGACATTGACCGACTAGGATCACCTCCTTAGTTGCTTTAGGGCTACATCTACACTTATTTTTCCACAAAGTAGAGCATTTCATTATTATCTTGATTTCGACAAATTAGATCTTATTGGGCTAGATATGATTATTATTTTTTTTTTGCGGGATTTTATTTGTAAAGATAATTATTTTTTGAAAAATTTTACATACATACAACGCTATTCTTATGTATTTACATAAATAACATCCAAAGTTTGATATTTATGCTTGTACTATCTTGGCGTCATAAATTTATGCATGAAAAAGTGTATTTCGTTTTTAAAAAGATAACGATGTCGGTATTTATGATGTGATGTTAATGATTTGAGTGGTATGCATGTTAATATGAATGTGATACTGAAACTAGTAGGGAAAACAATAAAAATACAAAAACACACTCGTATTTATAGGCAAATAGGTTTACAACACAAAATACACGAATTGAGAATTGAGCAAGACCTCTAAGGTGTATTCTAAGAGCGGTGGAGATCGACTAGATGGTTCAAGATGGTTGGCAAGTGTCGTGGCAGTAAGGGAGGGCTGATGGCAGTGAGAGGAAGGTGCAGAATTGCGAAGACAACAAATATGGAGGGTTGTAGGTGACTGGCGGCAGGCAGATTGGTGGCTAGAAGGTGTTGAACAGCAAGTTAACTTCGGGAGATGGGGTGACAGGCTGGGGAAGGGGAGGAGTGACCGATGGCTATGGCGAAGGAGGAGGAGGGTTGGATAGCCAAAAAGGGAGGAAGATACACACCGTCTTGGAGTAGGATACAATAGGAGCACCACCACCTCCTTGAATACAAACCACAAAAGGGAAAAAAACTCCACACAGGAATCTGAAATTAACACACAACAGAACTGCCCTAATTCTCGGAAATAACAACAATATATATAGACTCCAATTGGGGGAAATGAAAAGAAATAGGACATGAAACTCCCACAAGAGAAGGGGTGGGAATTCTCCAAAAAATAGCCATTAAAGACTTTCTAAAAGTGGAAGAACACAAGAGGAAGGGAGGTAGTGCTGCCTTCTCGGCTATATTCCCGATCCTTCTGCTCTGTTCTTTTGCGATCGCATTTTTGGACCGATCCCCTAGACCGTTCAAGTAATTGGCCAGCCACTTCAACTAGCTGTTATATTAGCGCCCTGTAATAGTGGTGTTATTAGCGCCCCGCTACAGGGGCTCCTTTTAGCACTCCGCATCAGAGTGCTTAGATGTTAGATATGCAAATACATAAGAATTATGTGGTATGTATTTAAATGCTCTTTATCTTTTTTATTATATGTGTTGCGAAGCTCTGACCAACAAAGAAGAATATTATCAAAATGTATCGTTTCATAAAACCCTCTTTTGGTTAGCCAACACTGTTAACTATAAAGGTTTATATAAGCTGACTTGAACTTGTTTGCGCTAATTATAGATGCCTTGAGATCTTTCTTGAAGGATTAATGTTCATTTAAGGTTAAAAAATAGATCATATCATAATGTGAAACAAAATGAGGAGGCATCAATCAACCATTCATTGATGAACGAAAATGTTATATTTTGTCAAGACATGAGAAAAACAAACTGCATTGTCACATTGTAATGTGAAACAAAATGAACTTTAAGATGAAAAAAATAATTAAAAATCCTATTGGCAAAAGAAACAAGTAACCAAAAACCAAGCGATCGCATCATAAAAGTTGAACATGGGTAATCCATGCATCCTGTCTGGGCTGCAAACAAATCAAGTTGAGCAGGGGCTTATTTATGCTCGAGGTCTTTTATTAAGAGTTTGTTCAAGTTCTGCTTGAGATTGATTTGAGTTTTTAAGACTATATTCAAGCTTATTTATAAATATTTTGTTTAACTTTTGTTCCTAAAGGGATTATTGAACTTATTAACGAGCCGCTCGTTTAACAAAATAAATGAGTTATAATCGAGCCTTATTTGACCTCTATATGAGCAACTTATTGGAAAAACCAAACGAGCTATATTAAACAAAGCTGTTAAGTTTAAAAATAAACATTTAAATGGTATTGCTAATGAACGAGTTATAATTGAAACATATTTGACTTTTAATTGAGCTTTATTCACGAGCATTAAATGATATAATTCATGAACATAAATGAACTGATCAACAAGTTATTCAAACTTGTTCATTCTATAATTGAGTACTTATGAAAATGTTCAAACTTGTTCGATTAGTTAATAAAAAAGATCATGAATGAGCTTTAATTGAGCTAAACTATGAGTAGCTTGTCAAAAGCACATTCATTGACAACCATATATCCTATTTTCAATGAGTGCCTCCTTCCAAGGTTATCAACAAACGGGTGAGGATTTGTCCCAGGATTGCAAAAATGAAGAGTTAAACCAACAAACGGGTGGGAGAATCGCTAATGTAGAGGTGGCTAAATAAAAAGCAGTAGAAAGCATCCGAAGTATTACAATCACATTTGCAGTAAGAAGTGATGTATTTCCATAACATTAGCTAGAGAAGGCAACCCAATGTGATAGGAGATGCCAAATAATCTAAGCCAAACAAAACTACCAAATATAAAGTGCACTGAGTGATCCCAAAATCACTGGGGAAGGTGGGATTGACAATCGGTTTGAGTCCCTACCATGTAGCCTAAATAATTTTATGATCTTGTCTGATGTCATATAGATTCTACAAGAATTAGTGAAGTCTTCACCCTTCTCAAAAGAAGATGAAGATGTCAAAATATTTTCTAGAAGTTAATTGGTTTCATTCCTAGAAATTTCATAGAAAATAAATGTAGTTTGGAGTGATGTGGTGGCGGTGTAGTGCAGCAAAACACTTGTTGGGTGTGGCAAAATTGTGTTTTGCTAGTTTTTTCATAGAGCTAAGGTGGAAAGTTGTGTTTTGCAACGTGACTTGATTAAGTGCGGTAATTTTTAGGACATTGTTGTCTAATTGTTTGAAAGATATATATTAGTCACTGCAATTTTTAGAACCACAGTTTGCATCAGCTTCACAGCTTTTTGAAGCAAATGCCCCAAACAGACTCTAGTTTGAATTAACTTGGTTTGGGATTGTTTTCATTAATATTTTCTTATAAATCTATTTAAAAAATGACAAAAATATATATGTTTTATTTTTTAAAACACCCAAAAAAAATCTTGGGTATCTTTAAGAGAGGAATGACAATGTGCTATCACTAAGAAGAGTTCATTCATCATTCTCCTATTATATGGCCAATCCAACTTCAAACAACACTCATTTTCATTCTCTTAAACACAGCTGTGTCCAGACTCCAATAACACAACATCAAGTGCATCTCAGCGGGCCCTCTTTTAAAAAAAAAATATAAATTTATGAGTCGAAATGCAAGCGATTTTTTAAATTTTGTACACTTAGCTTAATATTATTGAGTTCGGGCGCACGCAGAGCTGCGTCCGGACGCCGTATGTAAAATTTTCTTCATAGAAAATGTTCTCATCTGGATCGACATCGTTCTCTCCCAATAGTGCATTAAGAAGCTCACTCTCTATCTCGTTCTCATTAAGCTCTCAAAAAGAAAATTTAAATAAAGAAAATTTAGCCAAGAAATTTACATACCAAAATTACTTTTTTTTTATTTATATTACTACTATTTTAGTTTCATAAATTTATTTATGAAAAGTTAAATTTTATTTTTAATGATTTAATAACGATGATGTTTTTTATGGATATTTAAGATTTGAGTGATATCTATGTGAATATGAAAATATATATCTTTGAAGAGGACACGTGTAAGATCATCATTATTTTGTAATTTATTTAATTGAGGTCTACAATATTTAATAAAATGCCGCAATTTTTGTCATTTTTCTCGCTAACACCACGCATTTATTGTTAATTAATATATTTTAATTTTAGCTTTGACATTTAACTAACTATAGGTTGCTTGTCTTTTATTACTTCGTTTATTATAATTTTTTTTCCATTATTTTATTTATTTTTAAAATTAATTTTATCCCTTAAGAAATAATTTTTGTATTTACATTTTAATTATTTTAATTTATCTAAAAACATTCCATCATGTTAATTTATTTGATTAGAAATATTGCAATCATTATTTAAGTGTGTTAATAATGTCAAAATGAAGTGAACTTAAGCTCATTAGATTTCTCTAATACTGATGCTCAATTTAACTACATGAGAGCAAGATTTGAAGATCATTTGACCCTGCAATTAATATCCCATTTTTTCGATCATTGTTCAATTATTTGATTTAGACTTATTTTGACTCAAATAAGATCACTTTTTAGCATTGTTGCGGTCTAACCATTACTTTGAATTAAAATTGAAAATGTTTAATTTAAATACTACATCAATATTTTTGTTTTCTAATGATGTATTAATTATATTTATATTTAATTAAGATTAAGTTTAACTATTTAATTATTTTTTTTATTGAATGATGAGAAAATAAAAATTGGTATATAACTAACTATCCCATGCCCTGTCCCCTCTCTTATTAGTTGTATTAAGGACTTCATAAATGTACATAAATAAAAGAGAATTGTATAAAACAAGAGCATACATGAAGAAAAGGTTGATCAGAGGAATATAAAGTGCTTCATGTTGTGCTTGACATGTAGATTGAAAACAAAAAAAATTCTCTTAAATTAGGAGATTTAGATGTGAAGCACACACATGAATCACTAACCTTTGTAGATAAAGCAAGCGCATATATGTAAAAAATTGAAATTTAGGTATGATATGTAAATATATAGGAATTAACTTGTATTTATGTAAATCTTTCATAACTATTTTATAATCATAAGAACCTTCATATTTTGTTGAAATAAAATTTTGTAAAATAAATTAGACTTTTTTTTATCATTATAGTCAAGGTGTGAAGTCGAACGAGGAAAATCATTTCACAACTTGACTGCAACAAGAACAATAACAATAACATGTCCTTATCAAACCTTGATTATAAATGATAAACAAAATATCAAAACTTACTTTAAAAGACAAATTTAAGAATAGAGATTACAAGAAGAAGATGAGAGAATTTGTATATTCAGTGATAAGATGAGTGGAGCCTATCTTTCGGTTGATTTAAATTGGGTCAGGTCGAATCAGTTCTTGAGTTTATGAATTTGATGTGATACGTTAGATCTTAGTGTTTTAATTAATTTATTTTAAATTTTCTCAAAAAGCTTATTTTATATAAATATTTAACTTCAATAGAGTGTTTTTATTTTCACAATAATCAGTATTTTTTGGGCAGTTTAGTTTGAAAGAAATATAAATATATAAAAATGATTTTTACTAAGAATTTTGAAAAGAAATAAAAAACTAGTAGGCCTAAGCTTGTTAAATATGTGACTTATTGATTACAAAGTACACTAGAAACATGAATAGTGAAAGTTTTGATGTGATGGCATTAAAAAATTCTTCGAAAAGAAGTTGTCTTCTAATGTGAGTATTAGATAATAATTAATGCATGTTGTCCCCTTCATAGGAATGTAATTCAAGCGAATAGGAAAAGTATTATGTCGGTTGCAATATTGGCATTTATATATATATATATATATATAT